>NC_051154.1:112056357-112309496 GCF_013339745.2 Dermacentor silvarum
TTCAAATTGTTACATTCGTCAATAATTTCTTCTCTTTTTAATTATTTTCAGGTAAGCAGTAAGGCGCTCTTGATTTTTCAGGTTAAGCTTCTGGAGATTATACTCGTGCTACGCAAGCTCTCTTGGAATTCCCTGACCACTCTTATTTTTCGCATGTTCGCTATCAGTTTCTTCTTCGCAATTATAACCTCATCGAGTTATGATGGTGTTCCTTTTTTTTTCTTTTGATGGGAAGAGATAAAAAGGATGCATAGAAAGGCAGGGAGGTTAACCAGAGGTAGTTCTGGTTGGCGAGCCTGCACGGGGGTAAGGAGTAGGGGATAAAAAGAGAAAGATAGCGGAAGGGGGAGAGAGGTACAAAAAGAGACGAGCACAAACAAACCGCGTACACTATAGAGCCGTGGAGAGGGGCAGCATTCTCAAAGTATATCGTGAAGGCCCATAGACCGAAAACATCACATGGCCGATTTTGCGAAAAAGCCGGCGTTTCTAGCAGTGAAACGGCACTTAAATTCCAATTGGCTGCCACGCCACATAACGAGCGCTCCATGACAGAGCAGAGCGCGCGAATCGGGACACCTGCTGCCACGTCAGCGTGCCAGGTGTTGCGTGAGGGGAGAGGGCATCGCCGCAACGCCACGTCACCAGCGCGCCTCGACGGAGCAGATACAGCGACGCGATGCCTCGAGGCGAGACGGGTTGCTGTCGGCGAGGCAGTCGCGTGACGCACGCGTGTGCCGCCGTCTCGCTCTCGGAAGCCGGCGCGCGGTCCGTATCTCTCATGCCCCCCCCCTCTTGGTTTAGCTGCTACGCGCGCCGGCCAGCCTTGGTGGCCTTGCTGCTTCCTCAATCTCTTGTCGCGCAGGATGTCGGTGGCATGAGGCGTCCTTGATTTCTGAGCAAGATCGTCCAAATGATTCCGGTCACCAGCCTACATGCTAACGTAGAAACTGTAAAAAGAAAAAAATAACCCGCACCAATTTAATCGTGAAACTCGAAAACATACCTCGCAGCAAAATTCGAAAACATCACTCGCAGCGCAAAACTCGAAGGACTGCTCAGTGGCGTTCACTTGGACGTTAATGATTTCGCATTCACAACTCAAAACAATTGCTTAGGTGTCCTCTGATTTTATTTTTTTAATAATTTCGACGAACTTACGTCTTGTCCGGTGTTATGGGTACCGGGCCATTGTGGTCTAAATTAAACGGCTGTTTCGCTGAGGCGAGTGTCTCAGATTGGACCTGTAGTCACTGTTCAGCCTATATCAGTTTATGTTACCGCGGTAAGCTGCAGAGTGCGCGGTGAACACTGTTACGTGTAGGAGTCCGCATCACTTGTCCTTCCTTTCTTCCTCCCTTCCTTTTTTTTTCTTTTCTGCCCTCTACCCCCTCCCCCAGTGTAGCGTAACAAATCAGGTGCAGCCTCCCTGCCTTTCCATTTCTTTCTTTCTCTCTCTCTCTCTCTCTCTCTAGATGCCGTGCTCTGTTCTCTGTCACTGTATTACTCTAAGATCTGTCATCTTGTTCTTTCTTTTTTCTTTCCTTCTGTTCTTCCTATCTTCTACTTTCTGTTCCCTCCTTCCTTAAGAGTAGGCAGCTATTGTGCTCCTTCCAGTGGCAGTTGCCAGCTTGCTCATTCCCTTTGTTAGTCCGCATATTTGTACATATGGGGCGCAATAACGTAAAGCTTTTCCATCGTGACTTTATTCCAATCTCCTGACGTCAAACTTACGTAACCGCCAACGCAAGCGTGGGCGGGGATCCGCAATGTTTTCTGAACTTCCCGATGAAACGCTCTCCTCGTTTACAGACGGTCCCTTTTGTTTGGTTTTATAGCGAATAGCAATGACCTACTGCGACATGCTTTCGTTATCTCGGTGGCTCAGGAGAGGCGAGGAACACGCTCAAGTGGAGAAGGTTTTAGTGGGGCCGAGCTAGCGGATAAATAGTGTATATCACCGGGGGAGAAGGGCTGCGCCGGCGTCGTCCAAGCAGCGCGAAGTCACGCCAGCGTGACGCAGGAGAGGGAGAAGTTAGCAGAGTGGTGCCTGCGTCTCCGACTGGCTGGCGCTGAGCCGTGCTCCCTCAAGGGCTGCAGAAGATAGCGCCAACCTTTCCTTTCTCAAACAAATCACTTAGTAGTCCGACTGGTCCTCTTCGTCTTGCGCGTATAGCTTGCGGTGACTCCTCGACGATCGCGGCGGCTTGCATACGGGGTGCTAGAAACGCTGCCAAAAGAGATCCTCAGCGGCAGAGCAACGTGGGGAAACGTTCCCCAAAGGGTTCGACAAAACTTGTGTTATCCTGTCAAGACGGTTTCGGAGCGGCAGTAACCATTGGGCTAGATGGGAGAGTTCAGCGCTCATTGCCGCGAAGCGGAACATCAACAACAGCCCTCGACGGCTGCAATTACTTCGAGAAGCACTTCGTTAATGACACTCGCGGTGTGGTGTGCGCGATCGGCTGTGGTTCCAGTCGGATAGTCAGTATAAATAATCTAGGAAGAAATAAAGTGGCATCGTTGATTGCTCTATGAAAACCTTTGCATTTACTCGACCAAAATATTACACCCTAAAAATTAATAAAGACTCAAGAAGGATGTCTTCAGAGTCTTGCTAGTACATTCGTTGCACTTAAGAGACCCACGGATGATTCAGCGAGATAACCTATTCGCTTATTTAGCTAATCATATTAATTGTTTCTGCATGATTCTTTTTTTCTTATAGGGGCCGCATAGTAACTTTATTTTCACTTAGATGCTTGTTAAATGAAAAAAGGGCGTGCTAGTGAAAGCAAAATTGTGTCATAACCTTTCAACGTAAAAGAGGTTCGAACAAATTTCGAAGTAAACGCAAGTACTCCCATTTTTAAAGCCATAGCGACATATGAGTCGATTCCGTATGCAATCTTTGTCATTCAGCACGCGCAAGATGGCAGCTACATGAAAAAGTTGATCGGCTCTACAAGGCGTCTTTCTTTTACTTTTGTCTGTAGCGCGGCGAGGTGAACTGGGGTTTCGGCCATTGAGGTGCACTTTCGCTCAATGATTATTTTATTTGCTGCAATCAAGCGACAAACCATAAAAGAGTAGAACGAGGTGAGCAAGGACCTTTTTGCGTAACTTAGGTTCACGTTTGTTGCTCATTTCTGTTTTCGGGTGACGGGACCTCAGACACTATTTTTTTCTATTTCGACATGTTTTAGTGAAGTGACCTGCAGTGGCCTGCCCTACTGTGTGTGACCTGTACTTTGTGTGTTCTGCTTAATTCTTTGAGACTTGTGATCTTGCTCTTCCTTCCCACTTCCCTCCCCTCCTTCCTATCTTCCGTTTCTATGTTTCTGTCTCCTCCTTTCGGAAGAGTAGGCAGGCGTTGTGCCCCTTCCAGTGGCAGTTGCCAGCCTGCTCCTCGCTTACCCCTTCCTGTCTAGTGTATATATGTTTTCAAAACAAATAACAATAACAATAAGAAGAAGAAGAAATTTCGTGCGGGCGTAGGCGAAATAAGCGCGTGGTTTTTCCCTTAGACTATATTCTAATTGCCATTTTATGTTGTGTTCCAAAATTCATTTCTAGATGCGCAAAAAATCACTTCTCCTGCGCGACTCCGAGCAGCCAGCGCCAGAGCAATCGGCAGGCAGCCATCTTCTATTCCTTCCGAAACGCACCCCCCCCCCCCTTCCACCCTAGTCTCATGCTATTCCAAAAAAAATATAAGCTTTATTCGGCATATTAGTGCATCTTGAGTACGCACAAGTCACTTGACGAGGGGGTTATCGTGGTCTTCTGACGTCGAGTGACACAAGCGACGTGAGCGCGGCCCGAAATGTTTTGACCAATAGAGAACCGCTAATGGCAGCTGTTATGCCTTAACTGATTTCTGTGTACAATATGCCACAACAACTTAAATACCTGGAAGACCCAGGTTTTGCATCAGAAAGCACGCACGCTTTAGAAAGTGCGTAAGCCCTGACGCTATCACGTGGTGCGGTCGTCCCAACAGCGGTGTCTTAATCGGCGCCGATGGCACGCCACGTGCGTTTCGGCGCCAATGTGCGCAGGGTTCTCAGCTCCTTTCATTTAGATTAGGCCATGTCTATTATACCGATGCTGCCCATATTAGCGAGACAAAAATATATGAAATTTACGGGCCGGCTTTGCTCGATTCCGCCTTATTCATATTTCAGACAGCTAGTTTCCAAATTAACGAGGTGCAAATGCATTGCAAAAGCTTAATGCCTACAAATTTGCACATAATTCGAGTCGTCCATATAAACTAGGGACATAATACGAGTAAAAGGGCACGACTGTAGATCGTATACTTTTGTATACAGACTATAGACAGGTGAACAAACATACACTGCTTAACTGGGTCCGTCAGTATACATACATTGCTGTGAAGGGAGAAAGAATCATAAGTATGGATTCTAGAAATCGTGTAGTCAAGAATCATCCGTATAAACGAACAACGAAAAATTCTAGCACCCCGAGCCGGAACAGGCGTGAATTCTACGGGCCTTCTTTTACGAAGATACAATTTCACGGGCAACAAACTAAAATGCCAAAAAAATATTTAAATTCTGGGGTTTTACCTGCCAAAACCACGATCTGATATGTGGCACACCGTAGTGGGGAATCCGGATTGATTTTGACCACCCGGAGTTCTTCAAGGCGCGCTCTAAATCTAAGTGCACAAGCGTTTTTGCATTTAGCCTTCATCTAAATGCGGCCGCCGCAGCCGCGACCGCACCCGCGATCTCGAACTCAGCAGCGCAATGCCATAGCAAACTAAAATGTGCTCGAGGGAGCCAATTTCACACCATTTGCCCTGCATCACACACACAATATAATGCAGTTCTGTGTCAACTAATCGTCACATTTTCTCCGAACGCACGCGAAGTTTCCACCATGGGTAGTCTGCGGACATTGTCAAGTTTTGCGCACAAAACAACAATTCGCGAAACAAATGCAGCATGAATATATATATATATATATATATATATATATATATATATATATATATATATATATATATGCGGAAGAGGCTATTCCGAGTTTAAAGACTGCTTTTATATTAAATCAGTGCATCACCATAGTACACAGAAATTTACAATTGATTACAGTTTCAAAAAAAAAAAATTGTCACATTACCCACCGTGCAGCTCAGTGGCTATATAGCGTTCTGCTGCTCAACACGAGGTCGCGGGTTCATTTGCCTGCCGTGGCAGCCACAATTCAATGCAGGCTAAAGGCAAAAACGCCCATGTACTTAGATTTTTGTGCACATTGAAGAATCCCTGGTGGTCAACTTGCCAAAACCACGACCTGATTATGAGGCAAGCCGCAGTGGGGGCTCCTCATTAATTTTTAACCACCTGGCGTTCTTTAACGTGTACCTAAATATAAGTACACGAGCTTTTTTTCCCTTTAGCCCCATCGAAAGGCAGCCACCGAGAGCGAGATTAAACTAAGGAGGTTGTTTAATTAAACTTCTGGAGTGGCAGTCCCAGCGGCCGCCTATGGGAGCGAGTTAAGCCGGCGGCGGCCATATTACTATAGGCAAAAGAGCACGGCTCCGGCATAGGCGGCCACGGTATGCGCGCGGCACCTCCCTGCGTTTGCGGTCGGCGACGAAAAATAAAAATGAACCCCTTTAAGAAGTATATCAGTCCGCGGTTGTGTGTCGCTGTTGTCGAAAAAGAAAATATGTCTGCGTCGATTTATTGCCACAGGTTTTAAGAAAAGCTATTGGCGAGACGCTTCGCCAATCGCATTTCCTCGCGTGGTTAAATTATGAACAGTATCACCATACAAACTAAGCTTGTGTGATGGAAGGGATTAATGAACATTCAGCACCGTTTACCCACTAACTGACATGAAAGATTATCAGACACCTTGCATAAAGACTGAATACACTTCCCGTCCGTCAACGTTTGACTAATTGAAGAGAGAGAAAGACGTTTATTAATTTTTTCAATGTGTACATAAATATATTAAAAGGCAACCCCAGTGGTTTTTCCGGCGGGGTGCTTAGATTGCGTGAATTGTTTCTTGCCACCACCATTTCATCTTTCGTGAGCGCTAGCTGTCACATGCATGGTTGCGGACATGTGGAGAAACTGTACTGAATATTTCGTATCTGCTGCGGGTAGTCCCAAAAAGGCATTCACGCAACTGGAATCCTTGCTGAATTGAATACCAATATTATATTACCGTATTTACACGAATGTAACATGAGATTTATTTCGAAATTCCTTGCCTCGAAGCGCGCCTCCCGGTGTATATTCGGGTTCATGACCCGAATATGACGCAGCTTTTTTTCTTTCTTTTTTTCCTCTTTTTTTCTATTTTTCTTTTTATTGTCCCCTGCTCGCAGTGCTGGGTAGATAGATAGATAAACTTTAATTCAAAGATAGTTTTGTCTTGCCCCAAGGGGGCATCGCTAATGGTCGGGGCCCCTAGTCCAGGGCTCCGCTGGGTCTTGCCATCTTCTCTGCTCTCTGGATCAATTGAGCTGGTCGTCGAGGGCCGAGCTGGACAGCAGTGCCTCCCATTGCTCCCTCGTGGTGTTCGTGTCATGGTGTTCTATGTTGTGTAGCGTGCACTCCCACGTAATGTGGTATAGGGTTGGTGTGGCCCCACACCACGGGCATTCGTCCCTGTAGGCTGTGGGGTGCAGGCGATGTAATATGTGTAGGTTCGTGTAAGTGCCTGTCTGGAGCCTACGCCAGGCAGCGGCATCCTCCGTCTTTAGTATTCGATGGGGTTGGGGATATCGCAAGCGACTCCCTCTGTGGTAGTTCAGGATTGCTGAATACTCGGGGTCAACTGGGTCAGGGTCATCTGCAATCGGCGTGATGAGTGCTCGGTTATGTGCAAATTCTCGAGCTGCTCTGTCGGCATACAGGTTACCCGTGATGGCAGCGTGACCCGGTATCCAAATGATGGTTATGATGGTGTTGTCGTCAGTGTCCTCCTTGGGTATTTGGGCTAGGACTTGTGCCGCAGGTTTTGCGATTCTTCCCTGTAGGAAGTTGCGGCAAGCCTGCTGGGAGTCCGTGAGGATCGTCAGTGGTTTGCTTGCGTGTTCGCCTTCGCGGATGGCTAACGCGATGGCCAGCTCTTCCGCTTCCGTGATCGTGCATGGGCGGGTCGATGCACTGGAGGTGACGTGACCTCGGCGGTCGCAGACCACTGCCACTGCGCCCTTTTTCTTCGTTCCGTACATATATATAGCGGCGTCCGTAAA
This sequence comes from Dermacentor silvarum, assembly GCF_013339745.2. Taxonomy (NCBI): domain Eukaryota; kingdom Metazoa; phylum Arthropoda; class Arachnida; order Ixodida; family Ixodidae; genus Dermacentor; species Dermacentor silvarum. The sequence continues at coordinate 112,063,607 of NC_051154.1, forward strand.
ACGGGCCGTGGTATCGAACCTGAATGTTTTCTCTATGTATTGGGCCCTCACTTTCCTCCTTCCGGAGTGTAGGTTAGGGTCCATGTTGCGTGGTATTGGGGCAATGTGATACCTGTCCTGGACGTGACGAGGTATCGTGCAGGTTTCTTGGGTTCGTATTGTTGTGACTTTGAAGCCCAAGGTTTGTAGGACCTGCCGGCCCGTGTGAGTCCGCGCAAGTCTCTGTTGTTGTGAGACGTGAAGGGCTTCTGTGAGTTCGTTGAGGGTGTTGTGTAACCCCAGCGCCAATAATTTCTCAGTCGATGTACTCATCGGCAGGCGGAGAGCGGTCTTGAAAGCCATCCTCAAGAGCGTGCATGTCAGCCTGTTTCGTCTCGGATTGTGTGAGATGGTAGTAGGGCTGGCTGTATGTGAGTCTGCTCACCACCAGGCTTTTGACCTGTCGGAGTGTGTCCCCTTCCTTCATGCCTCTATTCTTCGATGTTACACGGGATATCATGCGTGATATCGCCTTGACACTGGTTTTGAGGGGCGTAAGGGTGTGTGTAGCACGCTGGTTAGACTGCAGCCACATGCCCAGCACCCTGAGCAATGACGTTTCTGGTATGAGGCTCCCGTTGAGATGTACCTAGATTTTTCGTGTTGGGTCTGTGGGGACTGTGGGGTTACCCCGGCCTCGCCAGACTCGTATGAGTTCAGATTTCTCGGGCGAGCATTGTAGTCCCCGTTGGCTGACGTATTCTTGGATGAGGTCAGCTGCAGTTTGCAGCCGTTCTTCTTTTTCAATAAGGGACCCTGTTGTGGTCCAGAGTGTTATGTCGTCTGCGTAGAAGGCGTGGCGGAGGCCTTCTACGTCCTGCAGTTTTCTTGCGAGGCCGATCATGGCGACATTGAAGAGCGTGGGCGAGATGACTGCTCCTTGTGGTGTGCCCTTGTTGGGAGGGTGGTATACTGCAGTCTGGATCTCCCCAATCTTCAGCTCTGCCGTGCGGTGGCTTAGGAAGCTCTGAACGTACTTGTACGTTCGCTCACCGCAGTTGGTGTTGGCGAGCCCTTCTAGGATTCCTTGGTGGCTGACGTTGTCGAAAGCTCCTTTGATGTCGATTGCTAGGAGGGCATGTTCGCCGCTGCGGGGAACGTTGCTGAGGACGTGCTCTTCGTTGCCGCTGCCACTGTGCCTCAAGCGAGAGTGGCGAGCTGTGAGGTGGCACTGTGCATTTTTGAGCCGTTTTTTCTTCGCCTGATTTATATGCCGGTTAGTGCTTACGACGTATGAATCGCAACCTCGAGTAAGACGATAGGCGCTGTTGTGTGAAGCGAGCGGTCTGCGAAGTCACGCGGTGCGTCGCCGTGCAATCCGTGTTACGCTTTGCCGTGTTCGATTGTGTCGCGGGAATTTCTGAAGTGACGTTTGTCCAATAAGTTCGGTGGCTGCTGTGGACGACGACGCCGTTCTCTCTGACAGTGATAAATACGTCAGCACTCGTCCTTTCATGTTATTTTGCGATGCCACTTCGCAGTAACGATGAATAAAGCCCTGTGGCCATCCGTTATTTAACGCTGTTTCCTGTTTCTATAGTAATAATTCCTATTTGCATAGTGATTATTGCTAATTTCTTTTTCAATTTCCGAGAGACCGAAAGCCCCCTCGAATTATATTCCTGGTCACGTTATTTACGTGCGAATACGCTAATTACTCTTTATTCTAGTACACAACATTACAACTCGAGTTGGTTTACACAAGGCCCCGCAAGCTATATGTGTTTAGCATCCTGAACAACTCGATATGCTGAAGCTATAGCTTGCGTCATGAAATTGACTGCGGACCTTCTCCTATATATTTTGTCTGCTCAAAAAAAAAATTGCCACTCATCCATTCCATTCAGAACTCGTTATTCTAACACAACTAAAACACATATCAGTCAGAAATGCTACACAGCAGAAAACATTTAGAATTGACACCTGAACTTTTATATACATAATGTTCATTATGGAAGCTCAGTTTGTAGTTCAAGTTCTATGTTCATTCATTTTTAAATATCACAATCTTGAAATCAGTGTTCACGCTTTTTCTTCACAATTCGCTCGTTTAGTTTTCTTAGTGCTGTGCTGTACCCAAAACCTTAGACAGCACTCTGAAATATTCTTGTAAAAGGGCTCACGCTCTTGTGTTGAAGCCCAGCTTTTACAACATAATTTCTTGCTTGGCAAGTTGGGGTAAATTACTCAGCAACATACCTACGAAACATAAAGACACGTACGCAATTGAAGTGGTCAGAACGAGCACTGAACTTATAACTCCTCACTTGTAATTCCAGCGCTCGTCCTGTCCACGTCTTCTCCTGTGTACGCGTCTGTCTCGCTGGTTTCCCTATTAAAACACAGGCGCTGCGCGGTTCATACACGGTACAAACCAAACAGAGCATGTCGTCGTACAAGCACACCACACATATATTCGAGCACAACCCGAGACCGCTGCAAGCCAGCGGCGAAATCCCATCCTCTCCTAACAAGTAGCCCATGCATGCGCTACATAAGAACCGCACTTAGTGACGTGCGAACGAGCATATATAGGAGGAAAATTTATTATTGACACACGCGTACTTACGAGCATCTTACTAACCGCTGCCAACTGAAGCAAACGTACGCACGGACGATGGTCCTGAGCAGATGACGAGAGCTTATGTTACAAGTGAGACGCTACAACCGCCGGTGTCATCTTTACGCGACTAGTGCAGGTATGACCTACTGAGGTGTTGTAATGCCCTCGGAAAGCATGCCACAATCAGTTGAACACTGTTGCAACAGCGCACAACCAATAAACACGACAAACATAGACTGTGCTATGTAATGGCCGCTACGGCGGTTCGGGCTTCGTGCCTCTAGCAAGATAGCGGCGACCGGCTTCACTTTTAGAGAGCCACCTCGACTCCAGAATTTTGACTATATAACCTCCTTGGATTGAACCCGCGACCTCGAACTTAGTAGAGCAACGCCATAGCCATTGGGCTACCACGGTCGGTTATACGCGTAGTGGCTGGGCGGGAAAACTTGTATGCTTTTCTTTTTGTATTTTACACGATTTTCCCCAGTTTCATATATAAATATTGTAACAAATTCGTTACTCTCTGCACACTGCCCAAGGAATATTTGAAAGAAAAGTCAAGCACAAGACAATCACTTACAGCACGAAAGCTTGACAGAGAGTGAACGCAGAAGAAAAATCTTGTCTCTAAAATTTAATATCCGCACGCCTGTGCACTATCTGAGAGGAAATCGGCCTCTTCACAAGCTAGTGGCGTCGACGAAGGAGAGGTCGTTTCCATTGTGACCAACGATGGAAGCGCCTCGAGCAAAGAAAAATTGGGAGCTTGAGAGGGGCAATTCAGGAGCCCGCCTGGAAGGACCCGGCTGCCGGGTCAAGAGTCTCAGCGCGAAAAGAAAGCGTGCAACGTTTCTGACCTTACTTTTTTTTTCTCTATATACTCAAGCCATCTAATTTTCATACAAGTTTTCCTTCGTTTTGCCCGATCCATTGCTTACCGGTGCATCAAAACATCCACAACGTCGCGAGCAACCGCATTTCTTGCTGCTGACTAAAAGAGAAATGAGCTTCTGTGGGTGACGCAGGAAGCAAAGTAGTAAAGCAAGGCAAAAAAAAAAAGATAAAGAAGAAGATGAAACTGAGGCCTTCAACTTCGCGTATTGCGAGGAAGACGAGTGGCGCAGTCGAGCGGCACCTGTTACAAGGAAGGAAAGCGGTACCACATAGCGACAAGTGAGCGGCGCTGGTTTTCAAGTGGGTGAGCCGAGTTTGAAATGAATGGAGCTCGCTTTCCAGCTAACGATTAGCATCGTTCTCTTAGTCTTGCTTGTTTGCTGTATTCAGTGATTCATCCCGGCGGCAAGAAACTAGGTCACCTATATACAGAGTGTTTCACTTAACTTGGGCCAAACTTTAAAAATATGCAAATGCAACGTGGCTAGACAGAACCAAAGTAATGTTGTTTGCCGTTGCTTGGAGACACTCAGATTATTTTTTGCATGGCGCCTAATTAGGTAATTAGTCTTAATTAATTAATCAACTTCTCAAATATTATAATTAGATGAAAAGTGTCAATGAGAAAATTGTAGAGCAACATGAAAAAAAAATGTGCGCAGTTTGCACTAGTGGTGCAAGGCTGGAGTAAACAGCGGAGTTGGTGATCGACCTAGCTTCCTCCAGGTTCTACTAGGCTTGGCTAAGTTTTGCTAGGAAATGCTAAGTGCTGCTAGGCACGGTATTCCGAATCGGCTCGCCGCCGACGCGCAGATTCTCGCTTGGCCGCGCGACACGCTTCAATATGGGCGGCTTCTTCGGGTGTACGGATCTTCTATGGTTGTCCCATGTCAAGGTTACATGTGCTCGCCACAGAGAGAGAGAGAGAGAAGTTTAATGATGGGAAATTCAGAGAGGTCAGCCTGAGGCAAATTCCTCTAGCCAGCTACTCGGCGTTGGGGGAAGGGGAAGAGGGAAAGAAAGAGGGAAGAAAGAGGTGCATGATGGGTGACGATGACGAGAGAAGGAGGATGTAAAACATATGGCAAGCAATTTGGCATGCTCAAAGCCTACAGTCCAGGCCCGTACTTTTTAAAAAGTTCAGTAGCGCCTGGATGGCCTTGAAACTCGATTGAGCGTCTGGCCAAGGGCCTAAAATAACATCCTCCGACAACGGTGGGCTGTCGAGACGCGTAAGGTCATTCTTCAACCTTTGACGCTCTTCCACGTACTTAGGGCAGTCACAAAGCACATGACCTATAGTCTCATTTATATGGCACAACTCACAGTCTGGAGATTCGGTGCGTCGCATGAGGTGCACGTATCCGCGCGTAAACGCTACCCCCAGCCTCTGTGCAGAAGACTGGCACAGCTGCGTTGAATTTTCGGTGGTAGCCTAAATTTCATGGTAGGGTCCAATCTCTGTAGTCGTCTGTGTCGATTATCCGGATTGTCCCAGTGCTTTTCTGTCGATCTTCGGATGACACTGGAGAGGAGGCAGTTGGCGTCCGCTCTTGAAAAAGGAATTGCAAGTATTGACTCTGGTTCTCCGAGTGCTTTCTTCGCTTTGGCATCAGCCAGTTCGTTGCCGTGTATACCACAGTGACTGGGAATCCACTGAAATGTGATGTGGTGGCCGTTTTCTTGCGCTAAAGTGTGTATCTCGGCAGTTTCAAGAGCCAACACTCTGTAAGCGCTTTCTTTCAACTCCAGTCTAAGTAGTTGCAGAGCCCATTTTGCGTCACTGAAGACTGTCCATACTTGAGGAGGCTGTCGCGAAATATATTGAACGGCATCTCTGATTGCCACTAGTTCCGCAGATGTTGTAGTCGTCTTGTTACACAGACGAAACCGTCGAATGACTTGATGCGCAGGCACGACGAAAGCCGCACCAGACGCATACGACGAGACCGATCCGTCTGTATACACATTCACCGAGGAGTCATATTCTTTCGACATATATTCAAGTGTTAACTGTCTGAGGCCGATGGTAGGTATTCGCGATTTTTTTAGAAATTCTGGTAATAGATAGACGTACCCGTATTTTGGACATTAGCCATGGAGGCATACGTGGAAGGTCAGCAGGGGCAAAGTATGATGGTATGGTTGATTCTTGGCATTTAATGGCTCTTGAAAAAGTGGAGTCCGGCCGTATATCGGGAAGTGTCGATAAGGGGTGGCATCCATGACGGCACAGCAGTCGCAGGAATACTCGAAGAGGTTCGCATCGTAGATAGACAGGTAAAGGGGTGACGCGAGCCTCCTCAATTGTTCCGTAGGTTGAGGTGCAACGTGGAACACCGAGACATGTTTTCAGCATCTGCGCCTGGGCACTTTCCAGCGTACGCAAGCATGACCGGCTCCTACCTGATAAAACTGGCAGGCTATACCAAATATAGCCGACGCAGAGAGCCTGGTACAGCCGGAGTAGCGAATGCTCAGATGGACCCCACTTCATACTAGCCAGAAAGAGAAAAACTTGAGCAAGCCCAGTTAATTTTTTCTTTAACATTGCCACATGCTTCAACCATGAAACTCCGCGGTCAATGACAACGCCGAGGTATCTGTGGTGGGTCACATATGGGATGGAATTGCCATTGATCATAATTGGATACCAACACATAAGCTTCCGTGTGAACGCTATCGCCGCGCACTTATCTGGGGCCAGTTGCAGTCCTTGGCACTGCAGGTACTGAGACGTTAAAGAAACAGCTCGCTGCAATCTTGCACGAATTTGCGGTCGCGTGACTGCGAACGCCCATATGCATATGTCGTCTGCGTAGGTACTGATGCGTATTGTATCAGGAATTATTTCCGCAAGGCCAATAAGGGCAATATTGAAAAGAGTCGGGCTGACCACTCCTCCTTGAGGCACTCCACGGACCACAACGTGTCTTCTCGTTCCGCCATCAGTCGTGGACATGAAGACTGTGCGACCATCTAGGTAACTTTCAATCCACATGCAGAGACGGCCGCCGATGCCCAAATTACTGAGGGCATCAAGATTGACTTCGTGCACTACATTGTCATAGGCTCCTTTTATGTTCAAGAAAACTGCTCCTACAAGTCGGTGTCGCCTTTTTTCGTGTTCGATCGTGGACACGAAATCAATGACCCCATCTATTGCAGAACGTCCACGTCTAAATCCGGTCATCATTTCAGGATAAAGCTCATTCCCTTCCATCAACCATTCTATTCTAGTGAGCACCATTCGTTCCATCACCTTACCGACACAGCTAGCTAAAGCTACTGGCCGGTAAGATGACATTTCGTAAGACGATTTTCCTGGTTTTAGGAGGGCCACCAAATGGCTGGTTTTCCACTGCTTAGGGACTGTACTGGATGACCACGTGGCGTTATAGCACGACAGCAGGACTTTCCGACCTTCCGCACCAAGGTGGCACAGAACAGCATATGAAATACCGTCAGGTCCCGGTGCAGCAGATCGTCTCGAAGCAGCAAGTGCAGCTTCCAATTCCGGCATCGTGAAAGGGAGGTCAAGACGAGCATCTTTAGGAGGTGGCACGGGTCGATCCAATGTTGGACATGTTGAAATATCGGTACGGGTGACTCTCTTACAGAAGTTTTCGGCAACCTGCACTTCCGTCAGAGATTGGTGAAGTGCTAGAGCACGGAAAGGATGTTTTTGCTGAGGAGGGGCACGAAGCCTTCGTACTATCTGCCAGATCCTAGAAAGTGGCTTTCGAGGATCCAGAGACGCACTGATAAACTGTTGTCTTCTGCACTGACGATACAATAATGTCTTCTATATCACATGGTGAAGTGATGTCTCCGCAATACTCTTCGACAAATGTAGAAAATGTGGACCAATCCGTGCAGCGTACAGTAGATGCAGTTGATTGCACAAACCACTTCATCTGCACATATGTTGGTATATGATCGCTCCCATGCGTTTCTATGTCCAAGCACCAGCTGACTGAGGGCAGGAGCCTCTGAGATACAATAGTGAGGTCTAAGGAATTTCCGTAGGTAGTGCCGCGGATGTAAGTGGGAAACCCATCGTCGATGACAGTCAGACCTTCAGTGTCTATGAAGTCCATCAAGTTCCTACCCCGACAGTTCATTGCGGCACTTCCCCAGTAAGGATGATGAGCATTGAAGTCTCCAATAACAACGTGAGGGCCTGGCGAACCTTGTAACACAGTGGATAGGTAGGAGAGGTCAAGTCTTTGTCTAGGAGGTATGTAGGCGCCGATGATCGAAAACACATGCAGTTCATGTTTTAGTGCCACACACACATATTCATTGCTGTCATGTGGAGTGATCGTGTGCCGAACAAACGTCATGTCGCTGCATATACACATTAACACTTTGCTCTTGTGTCCATCTTCACGTGACCAGAGCTTAACGTATCCGGAAAGGCGAAAGTCCGACGTGAGATTTGGCTCGCATATCACGATCACTGGGAAGCGGTATTTGAGAACTCATTGCCTAAAGTCAGACATGCGGCCGCATAGACCTCGAGCATTCCATCGCATTATAACAGAATGATGCATCCTCTGTTCCAATGTCCAGTGTTTTATCGTGAGAGCCATGATTTCCACCCTCAATTTAGAGCCGCTAATAGCGGCTCCATAGCATCAAACGCCTTCACGACAGATAGTGCAGTTGGTGTTTCCAATCCGGAGATCAATATACGCATAGTATTTACTAGCTGTTTAAGCATGTCTATCATCTTTTCATTTTCAAGCCTTTCATTACCCTCCCGGCTCTTGGGGAGCGCCGAAGGAGTATCTCCACCTGAAGCCCCTTGTGGTAGCGAAGGCCACGCTACAGCCGAAGAGGTTGGACGCACGTTGGATGACGCTTCATTCCTTGGCGGACGCGGAGGTACTGGAGGAGGCGCATCTTGTGTGTGCCGGCCTTGCTCTCTCTGTGGCACGTTTTGCATCCAAGTGCTCAAAGGAAGTGCCTCTTTCCCCCGGGACTTGCTCTGGGAGCGGCGGCGCCAGTGCCGCAACCGGCTCCTTTTCTTGCGTACGGAATTGGCAGCCTCCTTGTGCGTGGAGTTCTCTCTCACCATTTTTCTCAGAATTTCTCTCGCCTCTGCCATTTTGGGGCAGTCCTTGGATGTCGCTTCATGGGCTGCGGAGCAATTTGCACATTTCATGGCGTCAGTCTCAGAGGAGTCTACCTGATGAGCACCACCACATCTATACGGCACGACGTAGAGTTCTTACACACAGCACTCACGTGGCCCAGTTTGAAACAATTGTGACACTGTAACGGTCGTGGCACATATGGACGCACCGAGGGCCTCACATAACCTTCTTTGATCGATGCTGGCAAAGAGTCTGACTCGAAGACCAACTTGATGCACCGGGAGGGGCCGAATCGCTGGATGTCGAGTATTTGCACTGTCGACGATAGAAGAGATCGTAGGTCTTCATCCTTGATGTCAATGTCCACATCTGATACAACGCTAGTGCAGGTATCGTTGCCGTACGCTAGGAATGAGCGAGCTGGAATGAACTGGAATGGTTTTCAAAGCCTCCAATAGTTCCTGAGAACTCACGTGCACTGTCAGAATGTTCTTCCGAGCATTAATGCGGATCTCTCTCACGTGTCCTGAGTCTATTCGATCGAAGTATTTAGTCAGCGATTGTCTGCTCAACGAATTCAAATTCGTTCCTGCCGTATATAGTTGGAGAAGGCCCACGGAGAAGACCCATTCGTCGCATCTGCTTTTATGAGTAGAATCATTGCCTGCTGACGTACGACGAAGCTTGCGCTTCAAGTGGCGCGATTGGACTAGCGTGTAATCACGGTCCGATTCCATCTCTTCCGCTGTGGAGCTGTCAGATGAATTGGGAAGCCTATAGTCAGGTGATGTCGCGGTTTCCCACGGACAGGGCTACCGCCGCGGGACTCGCCTTCTCAGGAGGGTGCGGAGGTCCTCCGTCCCCCATTCCGGAGGACGACGTCTTCGGGGAAGCTCCTGATATCCAGAAGTCGCTCAACTTTAAAGAACCACAGAACAAGGACGTTCGTTCCGTACTTCTTCGTCTTCGTCTGGCCAGTCAACGAGAGTTCTGCCGCCGTCGCGGCGCCTCCGAGCTTTTATCTCCCGGTGACGTCACGACTAAGCTCCGCCTCCACCACTTGCCGGGCACAGCTAGACAAAGCCCACACAGGCCGCGAGCGGCGAACCGTGTTCACACGCAGGGATGTCACGGTTTTTGGCTCCGCCTATCTGGCAGAGCGAGGAGGTTTTGGCGGGAGCTGGAGTTCTGGTGAGGTCACGTGATCCCTCGGTGGGCGCGCGGTGTCGGTGTGGCTAGGCGAAGCATGTGCGCGGTAGCTGGGAAGGGCGGCGTGAAGAGCTTGGCGCAGCGATGGCATGCCTAGGCGAAGCGGGGTAGCAGCTATCCCAGGTGGTTGCTAGGCGACGTGAAGTGACGTCATGGCTAGACCGATCAGGTGCGCGCGGTCGTAGCAGCTGGCGAGGCGGCGGAGGAGCGTTGCCAAAGCTAGGCGAAGCGAGGCGCAGCTGTGCCAAGTGGTCGTCAGGCAAAGCGCCGTGACGTCATCGCCAGGTGCAGTTTCTGGTCTATGCTACGCGGCGTAACGAAGAGCTTAAACAGCTCTGCTGTTAAAACTCCTGATACAGCTTTCTGTTGCTCAATACGTGCTACATAAAAGTGTTTTTCCGAGCGTGGAAGTTGGCCGCGAATACACGCAAAATTGCCGCGCGACGGACCGCCCGAGGCACTTTGCATGTATTCGCGGGCATCTTTCACGCTCAGAAAAACACTTTTATGTAGCACGTTTTGAGCAACAGAAAGCTGTATCGGGAGTTTCTCGTGTTGCTCCACAATTTTCTCATTTACACTTTTCATCTAATTATAATATTTGAGAAGTTGAATAATTAATCAAGACTAATTATCTAACTAGGCTGAATGCAAAATATAATCTGGGTATCTCCAAGCGATGGCAAACAATATTACCTTGGTTCTTTCCAGCTACGTAGCATTTGCCTATTTTTAAAGTTTGGCCCAAGTGAAGTGAAACAACCCGTATATTGACCCTCTTCGTGGCGATCCCGTGGGCGCTGCCATGTTTCATCGCGTGGTAACACTTCTATTGCTAACCTCAGCTTGCATACGCATGAAGCTGGTGCGGCGCAGCAAACCTCCGTTTCGACGGATATCGTAAACTGTGACTGCTAGGACGACACGAAGCTTTGGCCACAGCTTTAGAGGACGTGTAAGTGCTTTCAGAGCTCATTACGCCTTGTCCAAACGGCACCAGCAGCGTATGCTTGTACTTAAAACGGGGCTAGTAATGTATTCGTATTCCAAGCTGTCCAAACTTTCCGCTTATGGATTAAATAGGCATCAGTGTGTTCTAGTCTTCGGTCTTGGCAAACATTTTGAAGCAGCGGTTTCTCATGTTGATGACTCACTAAAGTGCCTCGGTGCAGTCACTATCTGATCGTTTATTTTCAGTCCAATCGCTCGCGGGTGCGCTCAGTTGTGATAGATTGGTTCTTTCTGCGCACAAGGCTAGGAACGTAAATGTTCTGTACTTTGTGATAGCTTGTAGTAAAGACGTATTATCGCTAGTCACTCGCTTATTTTGTGAACCGTCACGAAACGTTCAGCCTCGAACATTCGTAGGTGTAGTCGCCGTCACGCATGCTTCGGCGTATTGATTCAAGTGCGCGCCCCTTCACTTATTCTTGATAAGTTGGTGATTGAGTGGGGTAAGTTTGCGTGTGAGTAGGGGTGGATATGTGAAGATAACGGGCGAGAAACTTATACAATACTAGTAAGTGGCGCTACTTCCTTTTGTAACGAGTGGTACTCGCTCTTAACTGCCGACGTTCAGGGGTTGAAGTCCTTTCCTTGGAGTTTAGCAATACAGCGGTGGCCGTTGAGTCATTTTTTAAAGCGAAGCTTTCTATGTCTCACTGAATCGTCGTCCGTGAGCGCCGAAAACGCACTGCAGGAAAGCCAACTTACACAACGGAACTATCTGCGCACCTGCGCACACAATAGAACAACGGCTGCGCATCTGCGCACACAATAGAACTGATAGAACAACGGCGCACGACCTACGTATCGTAGAACACTGCAGTTTAGATTCGCAGTTGTACCGATAAGAACAATGAGAATTGCAACGCCATGCTACCCAGACAAACTGTATATATCTGCACTGCATTACGCGCGTCACGCAGTGCTTTCCCGGCCGTCACCATGGGTAGGCTGCGGGTGCAGCGCACGGCAGAAGAGTCTGCCGTAGGCGAACGTAAGCGCGAGCGCGATCGTGCCCGTAAGGCCGATCCCGTGTGTCGGCAACGGCAGAGCCTCTGACCGTCTACCACAGCGATCACAAGGCAATACTGTGCAAGTGTAGAGTCGTCCGTGAAAGTGTGAGTGTGTGCATGTAATCAACGGCTACATGATCTAAAACAAAGGCTATGCAACTTAACCAAATGTGCTATAATTCAACTTCAACGTTTAAAAAATACAATCCTAAACAAGCAATCAAATCACATATGCATCGCATGGGGTCGCTCAGCATTTCTTGGGTTCGTTGCGTGGTCGTTGGCTTTGGACTTTGACTTTGATTCAGTTTGCATGGGAGAAAGCTTCGCGTTGAACCCTCTCATCTTTCCTTAAGAAAGGGCCTTTGATTTTTTTTATCCTTGAGGAAAGCCGTGCATCGCAAAGGGCCGACAACACAGGCAGTCCTTATGTAGCAGCGGCCACACAGATTGATTGCATTCCTTAATATGCGAATCACTATTTTTGCAGCCAACTACCGCACACGTATTCCGTCTATACGTTCCATATTTTGCAGCATAAATTGAGCACAGTGCGTTAGCGAACGCCCAGTTGTATTTCCGACAGCTTATCGCAAAGTAGCAGGGCAGAATCAGTAATGGTATCGTATTAGTGCGCTTTCGCTGAGGCAACATGCGGCGCGTAAAACCCCTTGATCTTGAACGTATAGCGACACTCTCCTCCGCGCGCGCACTTTCCTCCTCAATTCTCCTCGGATTTCTCGCTCCCCGTGCCGGCGCGGTGCGCACGGCACGCTGAACCCTCCAGTGGCTCGCTGCAGCCGCATTAGAATCAATGCACGCGCTTGTTTATTAGGCCCTTTGAATTTTTATATGGGAATTTATCCCTTGTGAAACTGTCGTGACGAAAGTACGCTTCCGATAGAACGGCATGACAATTTTTTGAAGACGCTTCGATAAAAACAAGCGGAAGCGCTCCGAAAAAATGAGTACCAAGCGGTGGCTGAGCGGTTTGCCTCTCCGTCGCCACTTGGGCTGTTCGTAACGCGGAGGTGTATTGAGCGCATATAATGTAAGCAGCATAGAATATACACGAGAATTTGTTTCATAATCGTGGCTCTTAAAAAGCTCAAAGAAGGTAACCAAGAAGACATATGATAGTTTATTTAAAGCGAATTCGCGTGGGCCAAAAGCCTTTGTACCAATGTCACTGTGCAAAATACGTGCTGTGTTTGCGAAATAGGCAATATAGACCGTTTTTTCATGGGCGCCGCCATTGCGTAGGCAGTGGCGCCATCTATGGGCAGTTGGCATGCTGGCTTTAGCGAACGCCCGTGTTGTATGCTATGGTATACGCTCGGCGGCAGTTTCTAGTACATTTTTTCGCACTCGCGCGTTCTATTTAGCATGAAATGGCGTCTTCTACGTGAGGTAGGGTCCTGTTAGGCGTAGTGAAGGAATTTAAGTCTGAAGTAATTAAGCGGCTGGAGTTTCTGCTGGCGTTAGGGCGGACGGAGCACCCAGAGCGAGGTGTGCGCGTTTGTTTGAGCTTACAATCAGCCTCGGATATCAGTTAGGTATTTCGTAAAATTCGTTTCACGAATGTTATCATACTGCAACATTCTCAGCACTGTAATTATAAGCTCTGGTTTAGCTGCAACAAGTACTTACGAAACATTTGACGATCCTAACAGCGTGGGTACCGTTCTGCTGGCGATTAAGTTGTATTGTTTACTTCGACAAGCGTTCAAGTTGCTATCTGTGGATACATTGGGCGACTGCCTTGCTTGTTGGGCAAGGTTTCCGCCCACAAAGAAAATAGTTTGGTTAATAATAACCGCATACCGTACAGTGTGAATCACACTTTTCTAGTGGTCGAACGAGCAGCTACAGACTGCGCGAGCTTCCGAGACAGAACTAAATGCTGTGTTATAGATCTGTTCGATATAGCGCATGGTCCAAGTGGTCCAAGCATGCGGCACGACCACGCGAAGTCTTATTGCGTCGTTATCCCGTGTTCTGTTTTATTTTGACGCAAAAGGAGGACATATATGAACTTTTTTTTTTTCAGTGTCGTAAGTTCAGTCATCTACGATGCATTCACCCATCCTACGGAAATTGTGTCCTTACAAAAGCTGTGGAATTCTCTTTATGTGATCCCCTTTGTATATTATGCCTTACAGAGCAAAATGAAAGTGCCGATCGAAGCATGATGCTTGTGTATGTCATGTTGGTTTGCCAACCGAAGTGCTCGCTGTGTGGAGCAAAGCCTTCGGCCTCTTGCAGGAGGCTAACGTAGAGATAGGGATTTTAAGTCTACTAGACTTAAGATGCGTGAAAACGATGCCGGTGGCTGATGGAAATGTTTTACAACAACTCTTCGTTGAGTGAAAACCGATACATCCAACATAGTTCACAACACATACACACACCGTGGCTAATGATGCGCGTCGCATTTTTGCACATCCAAGATAAATTTCCAGATACTGTTGCTACTGCTGCACCTAAAGGCTACACAGTGGTTGTTCGAGAACCTCATAAGAACTGACATCATGTAAATTGCACTCAGAACTAGCTAAAACACCTCCAAATCGTTCCGCAGACTCGACCGGCAACACATTCAAGCCGCGCCGCGCCGGCTCGCCCAGCCAGAGAGGAGGAAAGGCTCGTCGCGCGCCCTTTCCTCCTCGCCCGATGAAAAGGTCTATAGAACTTAACGGACGTGCCTGTATTCCGTAACGATGAAACGACGAGAAATTGTATTCCATAACCTCTGGGACTACCCTAAGTCTCTAAAAAAAGAGAGAAAGGAGGCTGGTTGATCACAGGGAAACTTCTAAGACTATGGCAATTGATAATCAACTTACAGCATTCAAGATGTAAAAGTTTATCAGAGTTCAGGGAGATTATGAAAAGCGCATGGCTTGTACGTTATGATCATCCGCGAATAACACATGCCAGATACGCATAACTTCGCTTTCTTGCGTACGGCTATTTACTTCATGATGGCAACCAAGATATCATTGAGCGGTTGTTAATTGACGTAACTTTACTTTCGCTTAATCAACTCAAGTTCATAAGCCTATATGCAGGAAAGACGATACTTTTTTGGTTTAGTTCGACTAAATAATTCTTATTCGCGCTTTTTCGCACGATGAAAATCGCTACCAGTATTTCATAACTGACGCCACTGAGCTACAGACTGATCTGGGTGGCGCCGAAGGTTGCGGACCGGACCGGTAGGTGGTTCGAAAAAAAGTGCCATGTTAACTACGACGTATTTCAACTCGGCGCTCACTTACACACACACACATAGACACACACATAGACACACACATAGACACACACATAGACACACACATAGACACACACATAGACACACACGCACGCACACACGCACACACACGCACACACACGCACACACACGCACACGCACACACGCACACACGCACACACGCACACACACACACATGCACACACACACAATTACAGAATAGGAGTTACAGCTATTAACTCATAAATTACATACACTTGGAAACTATCGCACGCTCGAAAACACAAAAAAACTTTGTCATGGCGCGAGGAGTCAAGAAAAAGTTCAGCGGCTCACTTAAAGGGATACGGACGTCACGCCTTCCAACTCCCGCGGGTAGGGCGGCGAGGCGCGCGCTCACTAAAACGCCAAAAATAAAGCTATCGGCTCAAAAATGAGCTAAGTGACTACTTCTTTTCAGTGTAATCGCACACTGAGGACTCATTTTCGGCGTTTTCGTAAAATCTTCAGATTTTGTGTATCCCTCTTAAAAAAATGAAAAACTATATCCACAGTTATAGATGCTCTGTATTGAACTGAACGAAGAGTCCGGCTATGCAAAGGGCATTAAAATCTCCATGCAACTTCGCCTACCAATATAAGGAAAGCGGAAACAATCACCTCGAAAAGAACCACGTGCTTAGATGGGGCGAAATCCTTTCTCCCGACGTTATGGAGCCACTGCTTCCGGCGCACGACATTCCGTTCTTCCCGGGGGATAGAAAATAATGCTAGCCCTTTCTCTGACCTGCTGCCTTGCTGCTGCGCGTTTCAATGCAGCATTTCCACGGAGAACGAAGCCCAGATTCCTACGGAACCACGGGATAATTTAGTAAACGCACGTTCGGAGCGGCAGGGCGACCACTGCTTGGAAGGCGCATGGTAGGCGGGAGGAACTAATTAAAAGCGCACGAAAGAAAGTTTTGGGCTGTTTTCGTGACGTCAGGGTCACCTAACAGGGTCGTATCGCGCGCCGCAGCCATTCAGCGTGGCAGATGCGCCGGCTCCGCGAAAGAGGGGGAGAAAAAGAGGAGGTTAACAGCGCCGACGAGGATGTCGCGGCGTAGATCGAAGAGTGCCGCTACTTTCCAACATCAAGGGGTTTTAGCTGAGCGCCGTCGAAAGCGCCATCTCGTTCCTCTAAAGCAAACTGCTCCGCGAAAAAGGTCAATACGGACAATCTTGAGGAAACGTTAGAAGACCACCATCATGCGTGTGTTAACACGGAGTTTTTCCAATTTTAACCAGCAACGCAGGGAATTATGGCTGATTCTCAATAATCGAGACGGTCGTTACAGACGCGTTTCGAAGCTTCTCAAGCGCGTTAACTTAATTGAGTGGACGTGCGTTCTTATGTTTATTTGTCGACGTTTTCGCACCGGATTGCACCGAGATCCCCTGTGCTCTCTTTAGCTATCTCGTCCTCTTTTCATTCAACTTTAGCGCTCTCATTTTTGTAATTTCCTATTTTTTTCCTCAAAGCCAGGCGACTATACCTCCTTCTTGTATTTGTCAGATTCGACAGCGAGATGTGTGTTTTCATTGCAGCGACATCAAGCACCGCAGTGTAGTTCTGCGGGACAGAACGAGAGGCAGAACAAGCGCTCGCAAACGCTGCCAAATTTTACACTAACAAACCCTTCCTGTCATCGGGTTCTGTAATAACTTTGCCACACAGCTCGATGCCCATACAATTCCAACTTACCGGAACACTCACATAACATTTGATATACTTGCATGACATTTGCTATCCGGCCCTTTCATTTTTCTAGTTAAATGAAAGTCCGAACCTTCGAGACACTGGAAAAAACAATGGCAAGCATCAGAGCGGCCAAAATAATTTACCATGTCATACTTGTGTCCACTAACCAGGGCCCGAATTCACAAAAACTTCTTACGCTAGAATTTTCCGTAAGAAAGAATTTTAGCCTATCCGGATGTCAGACATATCATTAGCGAAGGCGGCCAGCCAATGGCAAAGCGAACTTACGAAACAAAAGCTTTGTGAATCTGGCCCCTGTTTCTCATTCGGCATCCAGTAGGTAGATGCATAATGACGTAAGGATATACTGGCTCGCTCCTCTCCTTATTCACTGTGGCTACCACAGGCGAGCGCAGCGAAAATAAACGCGCGTAGCCTCTCCTTTATTTTTGTTTATTTTTAAAATATATTTTTGTGATCAACGTCACTATACCCCAGCCTTTGATTAAATAACGAGATACTGACGCCTCATAGATGCGCCGGATACTCCTAATTGCTCCGCCGTGCGAGAAAAAGAGTAGTACCGTCGGGAGAGCGAAGCTTTGGCGATACAAAAGGCACTGAAGGTCCAATCTCCACGAAGAGTTCACAAGTCGCGGCACGGAAGCTACAAGTTCACAACCCAAGCTCGCAAGCCAGAACACAAGCCCAGGGCCGGTATTTTGTAGCGATGCCTTTCCGATGCTAATGCCTCTTCGCGCTTTTCGCGCTTGGTCAGGGGTCAGAGCGACGGTCCGCTCACGTTATCAAGGGGATCAGCCGGCCGGGAGCGGTAGATGATAGGACTAGTATAATAGAATAAAGCATAACGCATCGCTACAAAATACCGGCCCATTGCAGTCCACAGGAAACAAGAAAAAAAAATGAAGAAAATGCATATAGAAGAAAAAAACGCCACAACACTCCCGAGCGCAATACAACAACCACACAATGAACATATAAGAACACAACTCTGAAACCATGGGCTCTGTGTAGCCACGAGTGTATAGTAAACACCGATGCACATGTCTGAATAAGTGTCAAAGAAAGTATTAGAACGTGCTGCGCACGAGGTCGCGGGTTCGATCCCGGCCGCATTCCGATGGGGGCGGAATGAAAATATGCTCGTGTTAGGCTAGATTTAGGCGCACGTTAGAGAACCCCACGTGGTCATATTAATTCAGAGTCCTCCACTACTGTATCCCTCATAACCCACTGCGCCAGATTCGCGACCTGAAACCACTCAATTTTTTTATATAGAAAGACCAGCATGTTCCAAATTATTTATGAAACCTCTAATAATTTTTCGAGATCCTCGTTTTTTTTTTTAATTCTACCAATACACTCACTGCCCGCATTTGGGATGTTTCTTTTGGTTATGCACTCAATATTATTTCCAAAGACAGCTGTGTTTATCAAGTACCTGCAGATTTTACAGCATTCGCCGCCAGGCTGAATATGTGCCACACGTGAAGGAGAAGCTTCTCTGCAGGCTCATCGTATTCATCACTGGAATAAATACTTTAAAAAAAATTATGGGGCTTTACGTGCCAAAACCACCATTTGATTATTTTTTTATTTGACCATCTGGGGTTCTTTAACTTGCACCTAAATCTAGGTACACGAGTGTTTTCTGCATTTCACCCCCATCTAAATGCGGTCGCCATTACCACTAAGCAACCACGGAGGGTAAATCGAACCATTAGCTCTTCCTATCCTGTATTATACATATAAGAAGCACTTCGGGTATGCGGCACTACGTGCTAATTTGTGTATGACTGTTTCTGTATTGCGCGTGACCTTTATTGTTTTGCTGAGCTTCGCAATTGTATTTGTCGTAAATAACTGTGAACATTGAGCTCCATAAATTAAGCCTATAGGCTTGAAATGAACATTAAACCTAGCCTTATTGCTACACGACATCAGCGAATTTCGTTGTGTGTCATGACCTGCAGTGTTTCGAAACCGACTTAAGTAATCAATTAAAATATCTTATGAGTGTTCCGCAGCCTTCATACTTACCAAGTTTCACCCTCGTATGTGCTAGAAACATGTGATAGAGTTTCTATAACTATGAAAATATATCGCTACGAAAATATATGTTAGTACTGCTTTAATCTTTACAGACCAAGAAAGTGGTGCATACGGACTGAAACTAAAATGATGCGAAATCTAAATTTCCATTCATATATAAAAATTATTGCTTTTGATATTAATAATTTGCATTATTAATTTGCAAATTAATAACTGCATTATTAAACGGGCTCTGCAGCGCCCCGCACAGCCCGTTTGCTTCACCCGTTGCCGCCAGTTGATCGACTGCCGTACCGCATGCGCATGCATCGTATCCCTTACGCGCAGTGGACAGCTTACCTCATCGGTGGGTGTTAATCTTGGCAAACTAAGACCCACTTCAGTATTCAGTATGAACCCATAGAAACTTGCTCGACTATCGAATTTACTGATAACCTTGGTTCGCCCATTATAACCAGCCTACCCGAACCCTGCTTACCGAAGTTCTGCATGAAGTCCACTTCAGTGGCCTCACCCACCAACGCCCAAGTATCCATCTGCGCAGCCATGTGACGTCAGTACCTTTGGGTATAAAGGCATTTCAACATTTCTTCAGCGGGCAAGGCAGCAGCAGCAGCAGCGTTTACGCGATGCTGAAGCATCTTGTGCTTCTCACTCCGGCTACTCTGGTATGTTGCCTTAAAAATGATTATTCTATTCACTCCGATAACCGTTACCTGCTGCTAATAAGTTGCCTGCAGGTAATTACGCATAAAAATATTGATTTCTTTAGTTTTTATACGTTGATTCGCATTAACGAACTCAATACGTACATTACTAAAATTAAGTGTACGCTTTTCCTTTGCGTCAGAATTAGAACGCCACGTGGCCAAATATTTCTAGGCATTTTCGTGCTCCAGTCTGCTGCACAGAAGCAGCTGTATTCTAAGATCTCAGGTTAGACAGCTTTGCTTGCTGGAAAGAATTCGAACACAGCTACGCAGACCCTGCCAGCTTGTGCCATCGTTTTCCCACGCGTAGTAGATATATGGTAGTATACCTGTCGGTGCGCGGTTCTTGCAGTGAAGCACCGCGTGCCTCACATCGTTCAAACGTGCCTCCGCGTGTTAATTGTCAGAACGCCAGCCGAGAAGCTCTTCTCAGATGCTAATCGCACTGAAGCAACGAGGGCCCACCTATGCGCGAGGACCATTCAGCTAGTCCAGATGCAGAAACAATAGAAAGGTTTAGATTAGGGGACGCAAGCCGCACCCAAGCGTTGGGGGATCCAAAGCGCCGGCCGTACAAAATAACCCAAAGTGAGCACAAAAGAGCGCGAAGGGCTCACAATGGCGTTTGCGTCCCCCAACGCTTAGATGCGGCTTGCGTCCCCTAATCTAAAACTCTCTAATGTGTTGCTGCGTGTGCGGCGCACGCTGCAGCTCAACGTCGGAGGCCCCCAGTGTTTGTTTGTTTGTTTGTTTGTTTGTTTGTTTGTTTGTTTGTTTGTTTGTTTGTTTGTTTGTTTGTTTGTTTGTTTGTTTGTTTGTTTGTTTGTTTGTTTGTTTGTGGCGAACGGGAGGCCGAGGCTAAGCGACGACGTCGACAAAACCCTGCAGCTCAAAAGCGCGAAGCAGACGCACACATCGTGCCCGCCGTGAGCATGTCGTAGTACGGGAACGCGAGGTAGACACAAGGCGACAACGCCGACCCTGTATAGTTCTAACCATGCTGCTCACGGTCATCGAGTTCTTTCTGTTCATGTGTGTCTGCGTTGTAGTGCACGTTAAAGAGCACCAGGTGGTCAAAATTAATCCGGAGCCTTCCACTACGGCGTGCCTCATAATCAGAACTGGTTTTAGCATGTAAAACGCACAAACATGAACGTGGTCTGCGCACGTCACGCCACACGTGTTCACTTAGCCAGCTTATGTTTACTGCATTTCATACTGCCACTAAAGCTATGAGCCTTACTTCGTCTAATATTCTAACACGTGGCTATCGCATTCATTGTTTCATCCTTGTGGCGAAATTGTGATTTTTTAAACAAATAAATCAGTAA
This sequence comes from Dermacentor silvarum, assembly GCF_013339745.2. NCBI lineage: Eukaryota > Metazoa > Arthropoda > Arachnida > Ixodida > Ixodidae > Dermacentor > Dermacentor silvarum. The sequence continues at coordinate 112,084,543 of NC_051154.1, forward strand.
AATTGTTCAAGGGCTAGATTCGAACAGAGAAGCCTGATAGTGTAACCATTAGTTACGCCACGGATGCTTTTCCCCCCATAATGGCGTGCCTCATAATCGGATCGTAGTTCTGACATGTTAAGGCGCGGAAATTATTTAAAATTAACTAATACGTCAGCATACGTCAAAACGTGTGCCAATCCCGAATCCCGAAAACATTTTTGAGCTTACTTATCTTCTTACTTATCTCATGCGAGAAGTGACGCGTTAAAGCGTGGCGCGCAGTTACTCTACGCGTATCTCGCCCCCAACTCGCTCAGTAAGACTTCAACTGGACGTTGAATCGCCTTCCAACTTTGCTTGCTTGCTTGCTTGCTTGCTTGCTTGCTTGCTTGCTTGCTTGCTTGCTTGCTTGCTTGCTCGTTCGTTCGCTCGCTCGTTTGTTTTTGGTTTGTTTCTTTGTTTGTTTTTGTTCGTTCGTTTCTTTGTTTGTTTGTTTGCTTTTTTGTTGTTTGTTTGTCTTGTACTACATAGCTTCAGCGGCCTCCTTTTCAGCGGGGATATTGAGCCAAAAATAGTACTAGCAGTACTATAGTGCACGATTTTGGCGTAACCAGAACCCGCTCGAGCGGATGCCGCTGCAACAAGTACTGCGAGCGTTTAAACACTAATAAGAGCGACAAACTTTCAATTACTGAGATATTTGCTAAATTTCTTGCTGGTCAAGAAAAGATGGCTGCTGATTTCAGATTACTCCAGCAATCTGTTGTTTCACGCTTTGAGGCGCTGGAATCTCGTGTGAACGCTCTTGAATCAGCTCTCCCAAAAGATAACTCTGTACAAACACAATGTGAAATGCATTCTTTGGCTGAGAAAGTTAACGCGATTGTCTCAAGTATAAATCACAAAGGTAAACACATCCAAAGTGACTTCACTGACACAATTAACAGGCTTGCTTTGACCGTGGATAATTTAGAAAATTGATCGCGTAGAAATATTATCTTACATGGATCTCCGGAAGTGGCAGATGGAAATACGAAATAATGTTGTCCAACGTGTCCATGTGGTTCGACATGTCCTTAATATTAAGGACATGTCGAATTATTGCAACCTTTCACTACGTGGGCTCTGTATTTACAGATCCCACGTAGTGAAAGTTTGCAATAATTGGCTGCATAGAATTGTTTGCATAATATTGGTACTGAACCAACGCACGTCCTGTCATTATCAAACTTCTAGATTTTCATGATAAATAACAGGAATTTAAGAATTCATTCAAGCTCAAAGACACTGAGTACACCATTAGGGAAGATTTCTCGAACCGTGACCGCATAATTCCTAAGAAGCTGTGGGATGCGACCACACCCTTTCGTAATGATGGTTTTCTGTACCGATACGCTTTGACCATGTTGAAAATGTACGTTATAACGGGATGACTCTACTAGAAAACTTGTCAAAGCATCCGTGAGCACTTTAAATGCTTCCGCTTCTCGTCCCTCTCTTAACATTAGATGACACCATCTTACTTCCCATGGGAACCTATACCCATAATAAACTCAATCTGAATCTGAATCAATCTACAAGTTCTCAATATTAATTCCAGAGGCTTGCAGAACAAGCTTACTGGCATATTTGTGCTCATTTATGTCACTCCCCTCATATTATAGGCGTGATCAAGACATGAATGCACGGGGACATACACGATGAGGAAATAACACCTCCTGGTTTTAACTTCGTATGAGTTGACAGGAAACACTACCCAGGAGGTGGTGTAGCCATTTTGCTGAAATCACATCTCAAATATTCTGTGATTCAAAATAGAATCTGCTCGGTCCAAGGTTTACTTTGAAAACAAATCGGTAATAATCGGCGTCTTCTGTCATCCTTCAGGTTCGCCTCTTGAGCTATTATGCAGTCTGAATGCGTTTTTGCACGAACGCTACATCTAATTATCGGACATGGGAGATTTTAATGCTTCAGGCATGTCGTGGTACTCACTAGCCCCGACTGGTCATGAGGTTCGCTTAGTGAGGGAGGTTCTTGAGCCAGGGCTAGGTCAGCTGGTATACCCCCCGGGTAAACGATGTTTGCGTCACTAGCGCCAATTTGTCCCCTGGTGTTTGGTAGGCCAAACTATGAAACCAATAAACAATAAAAAAATTGCTGATGCTGCTATGGCAACGCTTTTGTTGATGAGAGAGGAGGAAACGCCGAGCTGCTTGTCGTCTGCTATGCGCTCGACGAGCGCGCGACCGCTTTGTGAGCCGCAAGCGGAAAAGAGCACCGCTTGCATCTTTTTTAGATTGTGTTGCTGCTGCATATACTGTTTTCTACAGCTTTCGGTCGCTAATTTTCTCGGACGTTGAGCACGTCCACGAAACATTTGTTAGGAAATATTTCTCAGTTAAAATGCACGCGAGCTAGCAAGCTCGAAGCGTGACAATTTTGTTTGAGCAAGAAAATTGAGTAGTCGGAAAATGTGGTGTATTCACTGATTTTATTAGCAACGTATTGCAAACGATACAACTCAATACATACCACAATAGCACAGAGCTGTGTAATTCGTACAGTAAATACAAATGTTGGCATCTGTATTGGTTACACAAACATAAGAGAAGTCTTCACACAATTCATCGTATATAGATTATCGCTGCAGGGGTCACCACGTTCATTGGCTGTACACAGTACAATTCACCGCAAACGAAGGTTCATAGTAACACGTTCGTGAATAATGAACTGATCATGCAGAGCAGGTGACGAGGACGTTGAGCCCAACATTGCCAGCTCCTTTTTCTTTTTCCATCTTCTGGAAATAAGGGGGAAATGAGCAGCATTTTAGGTCACATGTTTTAAACAAGTCTCAGCACTTTTTTCGCAAAATGGCGCTTCCAACTTATGCGGGTCAGCTTCGATTGTGTATCTTTGCATGACTTCAACTAAAAATATTCCTCTAAGAGACATTAAGCTTTGCTCAAAGTTGCATTGCTATTGTACAATTACGTAACATGTTTAGCATTGGTGTTGTCTCATTAGCTGGCTAGGAACATTGTAGTATTGCAGTTTCTTTTTTTTAATTTACTTTCGCTTTACCATTGCCTACACAGCCCACAAGAGGTAATTAAGTCAAAATAATTTAAAAGCTGCTCTGCGCCGGCACGCGCACACCTGCTCCTGTAAAATTTCTACTATACAACGAAAATTATGGAGATCGTTGCAGCGTGTACCCAAGACTTAGCTTCGTCGTATTGAATTGTGCGATTTTACGTACCACGATGCGTGCGTGAGACACGCCGTAATAACCGACTGCGAAATATTTCGACCATCGGCGGCGTGCGTTAACTTCGGCCCTATCGAAACTCAATTTATTTCTGCGACCTCGTGTTTCAAAGTGTAACGCCATGTCCGATAAGCGACAACGGCGGGCGACAGATATGCCGCTTACAGCAAGGCCAAGTGGGCTGCGTCTTCTTACGAGCGTGAATTCTGTCGTTGTGAAAAGAAGATATTCGCATCTTTCGCTGCGTCAGGAAGCTGGAAAATATTCGCAGCGTTAGCTACACCAGCAGTTTGGAACACCCTTTACCACGCATGATCATCGAATATTAAGTAAAAACGAAAAGAACGCAATTCCCTGGAGCACGCGCAACAAATTTCGCGGCGTAACGTCACACGAAGCCGTAGCAGACGACATGAAAAAAGAAAGAAAGAAGCGCTCCGTGCTGTTCACTTTTGCGCCGTATCTTGCATACTAGTTCTACACAAAGCAAGAATGCACGCCGCCTGCCTTAATGCCCAAAATCAACAAGTCGGCCTTTGCATACCTACAACCTGGACGACGCTCTTTTGGCCGGCAGGGTGGTCTTGAGCCGAACCAGCCGTGGCTTCTGTGGCTTCTGCCCGGGAGGGTCCTGGAAGATAGGGTAGAAATCGGTCTCGGTTAAGGAGGTAGCGAAGGAAGGCAGTTGTACATTAAGCTGGTTGCATGAAATCCAATGTAAAGGACACACCTTGAACTCATGCTTAAATATGGAACGTGAATCATGTATCAAGCGATAAGGCGCGTGAAAACGAACTACAAATGCGCACACATTCGCTACCGCTAATAAATTGTTTTTCTTACCCTCGTCGATCGGGGACCCCACTTCCACTGCAGCAGTGGGAACAGCCGTCCACAGGAGTCGTGTTTTGGCAGGGTCGGCGTAGGCATTTTCAGCGAAGTGGTCCGAGCAGAGGCGGTAGCCGTTGTACATTTGCTCCCGTGCGAGTCCCTCAAGATCTGCTCTTTGGGCGTAATTCCGCCATACGTCACACCTAGAAAATGAAACAGGTACCACCATGAATATCAATAAACAACACATAAAAGCGACACTAATATATAGAGTGCTAAAAAGCGAGAAAATATGTCACGAGTTCAAAAGTGAAGCGAAGCTCGCCCTTAGCGCAGGTAACATGAACTTCTCGTGACACGGAATGTAAGCAGTCGCTCGTACGTAATTATTTTTTGGGGCTTCTTTCTTAAACATTCAAATGTGGTAATGTCACCCCAAGGAACTGCTCGTCGGAATGCTCTGAAGCCGAGCCAGTTCGTCGAATAAGCGCGTTCGCCGAACATATATATACTTTGCAAGATTTCTTCGCGAAGAAAAAAAATGCAGGTCCACCGCTAAAAAAACCAATACCGAAGCGAAATTTCCGTTTGAGCGTCAGCTGGCATCAACCGGCTCACCAGAAACTGTCCACAAGTAGCTTTACATGCTTACAACGTTACTGAAAAATGCGCAGTGCCAGGAAAAAGAATGACTGTAAAGCAAGGGCAGAAATGTTTCGGTTCGCTCTGTGGCCGTTTTGATAAGCACAGCACATGATTCCTCGTACCGAAAAAAAGTGTGCTTACCTTTCGTCCGCTGGGAAGCGGAAAAATTTGGCTGCGCTGTTCCTTCCCGAGTTGCGGCACCAAAGAGCAGCACAACACGCCTTGTGTCCTGTGCCTAGTTTCGCCGACATTTTCAGATGTTCGCACTCACAAACACCAAAATTGTCGCTTTCCTGCAATTCTAAAAAGTTTCACACGTGGACAGCGAAAAGGGCTGGAGCAGACGAACGGAATGTCAGCAGACGAGATAAGAGCGAGAGCGCCGCCCTTCGGCGCAACGAAGGCCGAGTCTGGATAAATATATAGGGTGTTAAAAAAAACGAAAATGGCCAAGGACATATTTTTTTCAACACATAATTGCATAACTTAACTTTATTCATGCGTAGGTTGGAAAGGTAGGGCCACACATGCAAAAGTTGCTGAATTTTCGCTTCCTACCAAAACAATGGCGGACGCTTTATTTCAGATACCGAAACTAGTCGAAGTGTCCGGCCCCTGCTTGAGCTCTCAAAGTCGACAGATCTCAAGCAAATAGTATAGGATCCAACCAGAGGTCAGGTAGTTCTAGATCAAGCCTTCATCAGCCCATGCCTCGCTGGTGGCGGTTTTGAATGTAATGTTACCCAAGCTATTTCGGATCAGAAAGCGGTTTCAGTTTACATTTCTCTTCCTATATCTAAACCAGGCATATCTTATTCCTCATTTCCCAATTTTGACCGTGCGGATGCTGCTTCCATTATTGGTGCATTTATTAACTCTTTTGATGACTTTGTGCTTCCAAATGAGTGCTTATTGGAAAATCTTATTTACTAGTGTGTTCAGCGCTTTGTCCATGTTAAAACTAAGAACGAAAAAACTTAGGTATACCATGGATGACAAGATATATTGTGTATATAAGGCGTGTGAGTAGAATACGGCGCTCAAAGCGCAACGGTGATACTGTTACAACTGCTCTTTTTAAAAAAAAAAAACAAGTGAAGGGGGAATTTCGAGTTAAATTGAAACAAGCTAAGGCGTCTATTTTAGGGTAGCATTGCCTCACTTTCTTAAAAGCAACCCTAAAAAGTTTTGCCAATCTATCGTCCCAAGTACAAATGATAATACATTACGAATGATGCGTGGCGCAAGATTAAAATTACCGAAAAAGGAGACAGAAAGAGCGCCAAATCTTTCCGTCTCCTATTTCTCCCGATAATTGTAACCTTGGGCCACGCATCATTCTTGAGCTATGCACCAACTAGCCCAACATAGTACTCTGCTAAACTGATAATACCCCTTTTGCAATTAACGAAGAATCTACTAATAATTCTGATACAATCGCATAGCTTTCAACTCATATTTTCAGTTCTTTCTTACTCACGATAACTTCGAACTTCCTACAGTCCACTATGGCGCAATATCTGCACTTATTTTTCTGTGTTGCTTGATAGTGTTCTAAACTTACTGTTAAAACTCGATACTAAAAATAGGTCCAGTTGTTGTAATGTCATTTGCGAAGCTTTCTTTGTTCGTTACTCCCTTTGGACAAGTCGTTATCGCACAGTTATATTTAAGAAGTCATTATCAACTGCATCTGTTCCTTCTTCGTAGCGATGTGCTAAAATTCTACCTTTATGCACTGAAGTAGAGCTCCAAGTCGGGCTAGTTGGTTGACATGCATGGTATATTTTTAACTGCGCTAACCCACACGGACAAGGACGAGACAGACAAGACGTGCGCAGACTCGCAACTGAATGTTTAATGGGTGAAAATGACATATATACAGAGGAAAAAATGAATACATCTAATTCTGAAAAAATGAATTCATCTTCATTCCCGCCTCTGTGAAGTGCAAAAGGATTAAGGACAGGGCTATAGCCCTTTTGGAGGACCTGAACCTCAGTAAGTTACGTTCGTGTGTTAAGAACAGTACCGCGGGTTGTCTCTCCAGCTGTTTTTTTTTTTTTTCTGTAAAAACCCATAAGCTTGGCTTGCCTTTACGTTCCATCGTTTCGGAAAAGGGTACATGGCAGTACATTGTGGCAGGGTTCCTTCAAGAGTACCTAGCCGATTTAGAGATAGCATATCCGTATGTGGTGCCTAATTCTATTGTTTTGGTACGCTACCTAGAGAAGGAAAACCCAGGAGGGTGCCAAGCTTTCAGCCTAGATGTTGAGGATTTGTTTTATGCAATTCCGCAGGGCGAACTTATGGTAGCAGTAAAAGAGTGCATTACTGAGTTTAATGATGAACATTGCTTTGTCATGCAGTGTGGCGTTTCCCTTGAGGCTTTTTTGGAATTACTGGGCATGTATTTGCCGTCCACATATCTATGCTGGCGAGGGCAGCTATACATCCAGAAATCAGGGGTGTGCATAGGCTCTAGGGTGGCCCCTACCCTCAGCAACATCTTCCTGGCTAAAGTGGATAGGGCTGTTAACACAACAGTCTGTAGTATGGTTTCCCGCGTCTTTCGTTATGTCGATGATTGCCTGATATTTGTACACGGAAGTAGGCTTGAAGTACTTGAAGGAAGTCTCTTCAAGTAAAGGAAGCTTTTTGTAGGTCGGGGCTGGGCCTCAATTTTACTATAGAACTTCCCCACGAGAATGAATTGCGATTTCTAGACATACGTCTGCGTTTTGAGTTATTCCATACATGTTGGTTTTATCGACCAAGGTCCCATAAGTCACCCCTCAATTTTTCCTCGAGGCATTCAAAGATTGTAAAGAGTGGAATTGCCTTGTCGGGCATAGATGCAGCAGTACAGAAGTCATGCTCCCACGTAGTAACGGAAAGTGTTAGTTTCCAAGTGACTAGGCTGACGAATGCTGGATACCCAAAATCTGTAATTGGAGCAACATGTGATAAACTAGTAAGGAAAGTTAAAAGTAGTGGTGGGCACACACCCCGCACTAATAAAGAAAAAAGAGCGTTTGCTGTGATTCCATACCAGCACAAAGTTGCACACAATTTGAAGAATGTAGCGCAGCGGTATGGGGTCAGCGTAGTATTCTCAGCCGCTCAGAAATGTTGCGTTCATGTGCTAGAGTAATGAATGTGATTGACAGGGCATCTAACCACAGCCCTTTTGTCTGCAAGATTGAGCATAAGCAAGGGTCAACCATTGTCCCCTGCGCCTGCGCAGTAGTTTATGAATTTCCTTTTTCTTGTGGATGTGTATACATCGGTGAGACGGCTAGGTGTATTAATGTTCGGCTGAAAGAACATAAAAAATAGCACTTCAGATGGTTATTCCCACGTGGCTAAGCATTGCAATAACTGTAAAAAAAAACTAAACAAGGAAACTTGCCTCCCACTTCTTAAACAAACTAGAATTTTGTACCGTCATAAGGACCGCAGTACATAGGGAGCTGTTTGAGGCATTTAAGATGAAAACTACACGTGGGTGTGTAAGTGAACGTTCGGTGTCACTAGCTGATTGCAAGATGGCGTTTTTAGATGCTACTGTGTGCCGTCAACTTATCCATGGTTGGATGGCCAATCAGATGTATTAATTTTTTCCTCTGTAGATATGTCATTTTCACCCATTAAACATTCAGTTGCGAGTCGATCTGCGCACGTCTTGTCTGCCTCGTTCTTGTCCGTGTGGTTTACGCAGTTAAAAATATACCATACCTTTATACAAATCCAGTAACTAGCAGATCTTAACTACCGACCGATCTCTCTAATCTCTGACTCTTGCAAACTACTAGAACGTAATTTATAAACATATCATGGACTACCCGAAATCTAACAACATGGTAAGTAATTGTCAGCGTGGTTTTTGTCGTCGTGTCATTACCGTAACTCAAGTGGTTCACTCATGACGTTGTTAAAACATTAAATATTGGTAAACAGGTTAATGCAATTTTCATAAATTTGTCCAACAATTTTGACGCTGTGGTTCACCCTAAACTACTATACAAACTCAACCTCATCGTAAATAATCCTAAACTTGTTCACTAGATAGCCAGCTTTCTTTCTGATCGATCCCAATATGTGTACTATAAAACTTCTGACTCCCCTATTGCTCATGTTTCATCTGGTGTATCCCAGGGGGCTGTGCTCGGCCGTCTTCTCTTTCTGCTTAACATTAATGACTTACCACAAAATACAACTGATAACATACGTCTCTGTGCTGATTATTTCGTGCTATACCACAAGGTTACCTCCCCTGAAGAACATATTGGTCTTAACTATGTATTCACAGACTTTTGCTCATGGTGCGACACCTGGCAAACTTCAGCAAAACCGTCCTTGAATCATTTACTAGGCATTAGCTGCGTCTCTTTTCTGGTACGCTTTCAATAATTACTTTTTACTAAAGGTACCTCAGTATAAGTACCTTGGACTCCTCTTCACTGATAATTTATCTTGCAGCAAGCACCATCGAAGTGATCTGCAATAAATCCCTAAAAAAAACTTGGCTATCTCCAACACACTCTTCGTGCGGCTCCTCAAGAAACTAAACTGCTAACATAGAACACGCTTATCCGCCCAATTCTTGAGTGCGCATCTATAGCCTAGACCCCCTCTCATAAAAAAAAAAAAAAAATTCACGGGGCCGCAACATTCATATGGAGAGGGATTACCAGCGAAGCTGTTTAGGCTGCATACATGGGCTACATACATTATGAAATCATACATTCATTTTCATACGACACCACACTACGCCAACACAAGCGCCCCCGCGGTCACCGCACCTCCCACGTATCTGCCGCAACTTCACCTCCGCCGCGGGTCGGCCTGGTATTGCGCTATCTCCGAGATCAGCCCACGCAGTCCTGTCCACGCGCCGTGATACGGACGTAAGCCGCCCCCCAGGGTACCCCCCCCCCCCCCCTCTGGGAACGCATGCCGGGGATGCATACGGTAAAGGGGGGGGGGGGGGGGGGGGGGGGGGCTAGAGGTAAACAGCGTCGCTGTAAGATTATCTTAACACGACTGACTGAGCCTATACAGAAGATAGCTGTGCGTTTTATCTGCCGGAGGTATGATAGAAGCTTTTCACTTTCCCCTAACCTTTCTAATTTGAACCTATCCACACGTCACCACATTGAAAGCTTAAACTTTCTGCACAGTGCACACCCTAATTAACTCGTCACGGTGTGCCCCTAAGTAAATACAATAAGTTCACTGAACCTTTCCGTACTCGTAGCTCTCACAGGCTAAACCTTTTAACGTTTCAACCTGGTACTGACATGTACAAATACCGTTTTTTTTTTCCTTGATAATTGAACATTGGAATGCTTTGCCTGCAGATGTTCGTCGATAGTCATTGACCGGTTTTTTGTCTGCAATTGAGGTGTGATGTTATCCCCACTCCTGCAATAACCCCCACGGGGCTGCAATGTAAAGATAAATAATTAGAATGAACAATTGGACTAGAATAGCCCCGACTTGAAGACTTGGGCGCCTGAAGTCATGACCACGTACATTAGGAATTACAAAATGCGCTTTGAATCTAGGTCTCCGAAACGCCTCTGTGGGTCAAGCATTATGGAACCACACGATCATTTTGAATACAGTGGAGACCGCTTATAAACCATTAATGAGACCCGCGGCGGTAGCTCAGTGGCAATGGCGTTGTGCTGCTGAGCCCGAAGCCCCGGGCTGGATCGCGACTGCGGCGGCTGCATTCCGATGGGGGCGAAATGCAAGAACGCTCGTGCACCGTGAATTGGGTGTACGTTAAAGAACCCCAGTTGGTCAAAATTAATGCGGAGTACCTCACAAAGGGGCGCTTCATAATCAAATTGTGGTTTGAGCCCGTAAAACACTATAATTACATTGTTTAACCATTTGTGATCACGTACTTTCGGGGATTTACAGCGATAGCCCTGATACAGACTTTCCACCTGCATTCACGGGGTCACCGTATGTCTTCGCTATAGCCCCTTGTAGCTCACAAATTATTATTTTATTATTATTATTATTATTATTATTATTATTATTATTATTATTATTATTATTATTATTATTATTATTATTATTATTATTATTATTATTATTATTATTATTATCCTTGATTTCAAGCGCAACTTCTCGTCCCACTTAGAATGTATTACTAAGCGCGGCCTGCGCACCCTGGGGACAGCAAGACGAATCTCGAGAGAGTTCAGAAATGCAGGTGTTTTCGGACTCGCTGCAAACGCCTCGATAAGCGAGATCACGACCCGTATATTGCATTCTTGGAGAAGAACGCCTCTGGCCGGCTGGCGGAATTTTGGAAGTACATACGCAAGCACTCTAGTAAACGCGGAAAACGTTTTCGCCTGCTCCAATCTAGCGGAGTAGAAGTCCCAGCCGTCGCGGACTGTCTTGCTGCCCATTTCACATCCTTATAATAGCGATTCAGGTTTCAGCGCTGATCTCAGTTAGCAGCACACGACGGTTCCTACATCTAGCACTGTGTTGACCCGCCGAGGTTGCTTAGTGGCTATGGTGTTGGGCTGCTAAGCACGAGGTCGCGGGATCGAATCCCGGCCACGGCGGCCGCGTTTAGATGGGAGCGTAATGAGAAAACGCCCGTGTACTTAGATTTAGGTGGACGTTAAAGAACCCCAGGTGGTCGAAATATTCCGGAGTCCCCCACTACGGCGTGCCTCATAATCAGATAGTGGTTTTAGCACGTAAAACCCCATAATCTAATTTTTTAGTACTGTGTTGTTTGATGAAAAACTAATCAGCAAATGCCTTAAGCACTTGAAGCCTTCCCTAACCTGCGGCACAGATGGTATCCCCTCCGCAATTCTAAAAGCTTACGGCAGTATATTTGCTCCGGTATTTCTAATAGCTTGCATTGGAAAATTCCTGTATTTAAGTCTAAAAGTATTAGTCTAAGACTTTTTAGCGCTCTTCACAACATATTGTCCTTTACTGTGAAGAACTCGTTATTGCTCGATGAGAAATATTGTATTAGACACACAAATGGACAATTTTATCCGATCAAAGGCGGCTCTAGTCTCTACTATCACCTTTATATGAGATTATCCACAATCTGACTATATAACTTTTCAGTGGCTTAGTCACTGTGGAATTATAATAGCTTGAATACTTCCACTAGGACTTGCACGGAAGCTCCGCGTGATCGCCCGCCAACGCACAAGGTCACAATGGAATTGGAAAACTTCTCGCCGAGGAGACGCAACACGCGTTGCGTTTCCTGTATCCGCATAGGAATGCACGTTTTACTGTATACTGTCTGGATGTAAAGCCGATGTCTCGAACTATCGCGCGATATTTCTTCTCTGTGCCCCGTCTAAGACTTTTTAGCTTGCTCTTCACAACATATTGTCCTTTACTGTGAAGAACTCGTTGATTCCGAATCCGCATGTATTTCTCTCTGGCCGCTCCACTATGAGAAACATTGCAAGTTTCATGACGCAAGTATCCATGCCGGTACTTTAAAGGGGGCAAGTGGTCACCATTTACGGTGACCTCAGCAAAGCTTTTGATGTAGTAAATCACTCACTGCTTATGCTCAAGCTTACGCACTTTGGTGTTCCCCCGTCCGTTGTCATTATGCGGCGCAGTTATCTCCTTGATAGATCATGTTTTGTTAACGTCAATGGCCAAACGTCTTCTTTGTACATGGCAACTAGCGGCGTCCCTTAAGGATAAATGTTAGGATTATTGCTTTTTTTTGGAATTTTTATTAATGACGTTCTTTGCACTATTAAGAATTCTTATTTCCTTCTATATGCCTATGGCACCAATATTTCTAAGGAAATTCATACTGTTGATGACTGTCGTATCCTGCAGTCTGACCTGTTTTCTTTTGCTAAATGGTGCAAAGATAATAACCACACCTTGAACGATGTTTAGACCAAAGTCCCCGCAAAACAGCAGTTTTTTTTTCTTAGTTTTTTTATTGAGATTCTGTGCCATTGTGTAAGGTCTGTGAAATAAAAAATCTTCGTGTACTTTTTGATACAACCTTACACTTTTCTACTCACACTAAACACGTTGTAATGCGGGGTATGTACTCTCTGGGCTCTGTTTGCAGACTTTCGAGGAAATTCAATTCTCCTACACCGTTCCGCAAGTTGTACACAATAATCTGTCTTCCTCAACTTGAATACGCTTCGGTCGTATGGAATGGCATTTCTATATCCAACAGTGACATCATAGATCGGGTCCAGAAAAAGCATATATCATCACCGCTTTGCTAACACGGACACTGGACCTCGTTCTAGAACTGTTGGATTATTGATATTGCCCTTACTTCGCTGCAGACCTAATCAAGCTGACCTTCTGTTTCTTTTCAAACTCCTTCACGGTATCCTCCCCTGCCCCAAACTCCTCAGTTGTATCATGTTTCGTATTCCACGCAAGATCGCCAGAGAACATAGACCTTTCCATGTTCCTGCTTGTCATAACCGACACTAAACCGTCCACGGAATACTGAGTCTTTACAAAGCTTATTTTCATTATCTTGATATGGTTCATAACTCGCTGTCTGAGATGTTCTTTCATAGATAGCTTTGCGCTGTTGTTTCATAGTTTCACACATTGTTCAACTGCCTTTATCATCCTTTTTCCTTGGTGCTTGCGCTTTATTATATGTACCTTGCGCTTTCTTATATGTGCACTCTTTTCATAATCATTTTATGTACACTATTTTTTATCTAGACTCTTTTTATGTACTCTTCTTTTCGTAATTGTTTTTTTTTGTGCATTGCGTTTTTCTTAAACTATATTCCCCTGTAGTTCCCTTTTTTATGTGTGCGTGCGCCAGCACTCAGACCTTATGGTTTTTCCTGGGCATTGCAAATAAAGAAGTAATTGATTATTAATTTATCATTATTATTATGAATAATTATTGTATTATTTATTTATTTATTTACACATAGATCAAAACTCTGTGTAAAAAAATAAAGGCACCTAAGCGGATTTTGAAACTGGGACCTTCACCTTTGAAAAGCTTGTTCCAACCAGCTATGTCACGAGAACCTTTGCTCTTTAGACGTCTTTCTTTTTCTTTCCGTCTTTTTTGTGCCCCACATGACATCCAGGAGCTGTGAGCGCAGTACTGCCTCACAAAACAGCCATTGCAGTACACGCTGTATACAAAGAACAGCCCGGAACTAGCCCGAGGTGAAACTAGCTTCCGGCTGTCGAAAGAGTTAAGGTAAAGAAGAAAAAGTACAATCCATGATAGGAAGTGGCAAGGTCTGCGGGTCATTCGTGAAAGGCACAAACACAACAACAAAAGTCTTGGTTTTCCAAATGTGAACAAAATAAGAGGACTGTCACACTAGCGCGAGTGAGAAATTGCGGGGAGGAGAACCGTTATAGCTTGTGACGCAACATCTTCTGCGGACCTGTGCATGGCGCAACTAGAGCACTGCACGGGCTCGGGCTTACCCGAAAGCCCGAGCCCGGCCCGGCCCACGGGCCGGGCCGGGCCGGGTAGCACAGTTTTTTCACGGGATCGGGCCGGGCCCCGGCACGGCGTGTGCGTTTTGACTCGGGCCCGGGCCGGGCTCGGGCTTTCTGATGGTGTGCATGTAACGTGCAGCGAGTTATTCTCGGGTGTCTCAACTCTGAAAAACATTACTTTTTTCGGTCTCGGGCCAGGTTCGGGCCGGTTACGAGTCGGGCTTGGGCCGGGCTCGGGCCTAAGGTAAAGGGGTGGCGGGCCGGGCCGGGCGGCTAACGTAGATTATTTCCGGGCCCGGGCCGAGCCCGGATCTCGCCATAAAAGTTTTGATCGGGCTCGGGCGGGCCGCCCAACGTAAAAACGGGCCCGGGCCGGGCCCGGGCTGAAAGAATCGGCCCGTGCAGTGCTCTAGGCGCAACACAGCACGGTCTTCGTTGTTGGCCTGTTGTTGGAGGCCTGTTGATGGCCTAGCCTGCGGGTCGGCCGCAAGCCATTCGACTATACTTGAGTAGGGCTTCGGGTGGTCCTGAACCGAAGTACCGACGTATTTGACGAGCATTACACAGGCCCATTTCAGGCGAACAGTGATATGCAGACAGTTCGCATACCACTTCAAGTATTTCCTGCGAGTGATACCGCACAATGACACCAGTTTTATTGCATGTGATTCTCTGTCATGTGTCCAATAACACTGATACCCGAAGAGCTTGCAGCACACAAAGCACACGATCAGGTACCATTTTAGGACGCTCCACAAAACTCCACATCAGCCGTGTGTGGTCAAAGGACTTGCTTACATCGTTTTAGTACTGGCTTGTTAAGCTGCCCTGTTGCTGCCCTGTGGTTCAAACACAACCATTTCGCACTCTCTCAATAGCCAAGGATACTTCAGAATTAGTGACTGCTGAAAAATTCTGCAAGGTTATAACTAGAACAAGCGTTTCTATTACATGTGCTGAGTTTCAATATTCAGTTGAAATGGCAAAACAAAATGTTCTTGTGTGTTTTCAGTCACAGCATGTACAATTAGACTACGAATTCTATATGATTGAGCTAAAATGTGCACTTGCGTCTTGTAAGACAAAGACTGCTGTAGGTCCAGATTCCATTACATACAGTATGTTGCAAAACGTGGGACCTAATGGTTGATTGGTACTTGTGGAGTTACTGAATGACTTATGGAAAACGGAGTATTTCCCTGACTCTTGAAAAACAGCACGTGTGATACCTATATTGAAGCCTGATAAAACTCTTCTATCTCTTGAGTCTGTTCGTCCTGTGAGCCTGACGAGCTGTTTATGCAAGGTCATTGAGAAAATGATTGACACTGGGCTGCAATGGTGATGTGAGCAAACAGAAACACTTCCAGATCATATGACAGGATTTCGAAGGCGGCGATGCACCACGGATGCAATTTTAGATATCGTCACCTATGTTGAACATGAACGAGCTAAGGGAAATGTCACAATAGCGGGTTTTTTTTTCGACATAAAGCGAGCCTTGGACACAGTCAGTCATGCTCATATATTGTGTGCTCTGCTTGAACTGGGAGTCTCTGGAAGGGCGCTACGGTGGATATCCAACTTCTTGAATGGCAGATCAATATTTATTCAAACAAGCGAAGGAAAAAGTTCCGCTCATAATCTTATTCAAGGAGTCCCACAAGGCAGCGTCTTAAGCCCGTTTCTCTTTAATTGTGCAATGGCGGATTTACCGCGGAGACTTCCACCTGCACTACACTACTCTGTATATGCGGATGACGTTTGTATTTGGGCCTCTGGTTCATGTGCCAGCCTTGTTCAATCAACTTTGCAGGAAAGCCTAAACATTATGGACAAATTATTAAAGGAAAGAGGAATGGAGCTGTCTTAGAGTAAGACGGCTGTGCCACGCTTTACCAGATTCTTATTAACAATGCAAAGCTAAAAGACTTTCAGCTGTGCCTTGAGGGACAACGTTTAGACATAATAAAGCAACACAAATTTCTGGGGGTTATACTAGACAGACAACTTTCTTGGAATTCTCACATTAAAGCACTCGAAGAACAAATAAACTCAACAATAAATGTTCTTCGCCGCGTAGCAGGCACGACATGGTGAGGGTCGGTTTTATCACGACTGAAAGTACGTAATGCACTTATAAAGCAAAATTAAGATAGCTTATTCTTCACGTGTTCTGTATGGAATCTCCCGTTCATCTGAAGAGCGACTTCAACGATTAATAGCTTGGAGCCTTAGAGTATGCTTAGGTGTTCTCGATTTTTCAAGAGCTGATAGTCCGGAATCTACTTGTGGCCACGCGGATGAGGATCTGCAGCATCTTCTGTTACAATGTACACATGACACACACATACAACGTTTAACACGGTGATTTAGGGGCGTTAGACCACAGGCCCTTCAGCCTCAAGAAGATCTTAGGTACTTGGCCAACATATTCATTGCAAAGGCGAGCGTTAATAGCCCTCCAAAGATTTCTAGAAGCGAGCAATATTCTCGGGAACTATTGAAAAG
This sequence comes from Dermacentor silvarum, assembly GCF_013339745.2. Classification (NCBI taxonomy): domain Eukaryota; kingdom Metazoa; phylum Arthropoda; class Arachnida; order Ixodida; family Ixodidae; genus Dermacentor; species Dermacentor silvarum. Next base: position 112,101,272 of record NC_051154.1, read on the forward strand.
AGTGTTTATCTGTGATAAGCTGACTTTCTTGGATTTTTTATTTCGTCAATTCAACACCTGGGTTCACGTACCATCATTTGAGTAATCCATGCTATCTTATGTGCCGTGATTTTAGTACAGTTACATGACCGGACTTTGCGTTTGCTTTGGTGCACATAAGTGACTGAATTTTGTGTGCTGTTTTTCTGAGTTGACTTTTAGTTTTAGTGTGGCATTAATTTACTTCTGTGACTGGATTTTGTTTACTTTATTGCGCCTTTGTGACTGAACTTTGTGTTATTTTGATTTGGAGTCGACTTTTAGTTCTTTTTGTAGTTCTTTTAATTTTTTTTCATATCTCTATGTGAGAAAGAGTAGCCGGCGCCAATTAAAAGTGACATCTCCTAAATACCATATAATAAAAAAGAAGAATGATGAGGACAGACACTACAATGCGATTAAACACACGTTCACGTTCGAAGGACCCGTTCACAGCCTTGAATCCAAGCCTGTGTTAATTAAATATTCTGAGAGAGCCTTGCTCACTCACTTCATTGGTATGTCCGGTCAATGACCCAGCAACATTGTTTCACTGCGTGGCCCGTTGTTAATTGATACCAACAAAGAGATCAATGCCTGCCGTTCACATTCATACTGGGGACTAGCAACAAGTATATGTTCTCCACTGTCTCAGGTACTTAGAACGCATAACAGTCTGGCGAGACCGCCCGTCGGATGCAATGCATCGTCGCCTTAACACAACACCTAATCTGCCCCCTGACGCAAAACGCTTAAAACCATACTAACGGTGTTGCTAGTTTTCAAAAGCTCTAGAAATGGTGGCCAACCTGAACAGAAAACAGTTATCTTTTCTTTTTTTTCGGTTTCACTCCGGAGTGAGCAAAAATAATGTTCCTTTTCTGCGGTTTTAGATTTTCGGTTCAGTTCCGGTTCTATACAGAGAACACATCAAAATGAAAGACGGTTGACTTCACCGCCTTCTCGTTTTCGCACCGCCTCACCGTGACGCCATGGATTTTGACGGTGTGTGCTGCTGCCTAGTTAGCATTTTATCGGTAAAGATGGTCTACATTGTATTCTAAAGGACTAAACGAGCCAAATACAGAGCTAAGGTTGTTTCGAAAACATTCGCAGTTCTACAACTGCCCGAATACGACAAAAATACTTTGAACTATGTGACGTCACGTTGACGTACCGGCGCTGGGATTTTGGCTCGAAATTTAAAAAATGGAAGTTTGGTCTTCGTTCTTTCTTTTTAGCAATCAAACTCCTCATGCATAACTAATGAAAGTAGAGTTTTGAGAAGATATATTATTGAGTCTAAACTGATTTAGTGTTTATCTTTATTGTTTCTAAGAATGGACAAGCAGCTTAACCACTTTGTGACTCACTTGGTGAGGAATACTAAGTCTGGATGCATCCGCCATTTGATGTGAAAAACCGAAGCTGATTCACAGCTTTTCTGACTCATATCGGCCTTTTTCACCTGCCAAGGTGAAAAGCCCATGGCCATCATAGAGACAAAACCCATGGCCATCAAAAGTAATGCATCACAAAGCAATGAGCACACTTCAACGCTTCTTTGAAAGCGCTAACATATGTGATCATTATTGACGGCACAGCACCCTGTCTTATTTTTGCGTTTGCGTGAAACATACTTTTGTACCTGAGACATCCGCAGCCTTCGTTTCAAATGAAACTTTTCAAAGGACACTTCCACTCTCAGTGTCGCTACATTTACTTCTGTTAAGTACGCATCATTATCATCATCATCATCAGCCTATATTTATGTCCACTGCAGGACGAAGGCCTCTCTCTGCGATCTCCAATTACCCCTGTCTTGCGCTAGCTGATTCCAACTTGCGCCTGCAAATTTCTTAACTTCATCCCCCCATCTAGTTTTCTGCCGTCCTCGACTGCGCTTCCCTTCTCTTGGTATCCCTTCGGTAACTCTAATGGTCCGCCGGTTATCCATCCTACGCATTACATGGCCTGCCCAGCTCCATTTTTTCTGCTTAATGTCACTAGAATATCAGCTATCCCCGTTTGTGCTCTGATCCACACCGCTCTCTTTCTGTCTCTTAAGGTTAGGCCTAACATTTTTCGTTCCATCGCTCTTTGTGCAGTTCCTAACTTGTTCTCGAGCTTCTTTGTTAACTTCCAAGTTTCTGCCCCATATGTTAGCACCGGTAGAATGCAATGATTGTACACTTTTGCTCCCATACATGATTTGGCCATGCCTGCCGTATGCACTCCAACCCAATTTTATTCTCCTGTAAATTTCTTTCTCATGATCAGGGTCCCCTGTAAGTAATTGATCTAGATAAACGTACTCCTTTACAGACTCTAGAGGCTGACTGGCGATCCTGAATTCTTGTTCCCTTGCCAGGCTATTGAACATTATTTTTGTCTTGTGCATATTAAAGGGCCCCTAAACCACCTCAGATATTTTTTGAACATTTCAAGTAAACACGCGCATCGAGTTCAGAATGCCGTCACGATCAACGATGCCAAACGCTGCAGCGCTACGCGCCGCGGGAGTGCCACAATATCAAAAAAAACAATGCCGTCCTACTCCCCTCGCCTTTCCGGTATCCCCAGCGGTCGTCACGATGTCAGCAGGGGGAATCTGGTGATGTCAACTGCAGAAACGATGTCCATTGGTCGAACAAGAACCTACGACTTCCGGTTAGTCTGCTCACAGGTACGCGCGCTTTCTGCTCTTCCTCGTCGTGTTGCTCGTTTGTGCGCCCTTGTGAATCGGTCATTACAGCCCGCAACACAAGTGCCAAATCGCTCGCGTTCCAACACAGTCGTGCTTAGCGGTCTGATTAGCTGCGCGAACAGAGTGCGACAGTGTTGGCCTTTCCAGACGTGCGCGCAACACAGGGTCTATAGCGGTACGCTTCGCATAACACGGGCTGGCACCGCAGCAAATTAACAGCGGGTAGCCGAGAAGCGCTGAGTCCACGTCCACGTCACCGGCACGGTAACTCGTCGCACGCCGTTTGCCATTCGCGGGCCGCCGTTCGACAGCGGTTTTTGCTCACGAACGTCAAGATTTCCTTGCCGTACGTAGAGAGGATGAGACCGGGACTCATTTGTGCGGCAGCCTCACCGCCGCTGATCGCTCAACGGCGCCGATATCGTCGCTAGGCCTTTTCTGGTTCCCTTCAAAGCTAAAACGGACGGCGCTTCGAAATGAAATACCGACGCTCACAAGCCCCAAAATTTTCTTATCGTTGTTATCGCTCTTCGCAATAATTGTGCACAAAGAAGAAAAATACGCTGATATTAGCGGCGCCGTCGGCTGCGATGCGAGCACAGCCGAGTCCGTCATCTCCCGGCCGGCGGAAGCCCTGCACTGCAGCTGTGCTGCAGCCGATGTTTTCGTTGCCGGTGGCGGAGGCGCGCAGCTTCGCGGTCGTCGATTGGCCCTTTGATCGTGCAGCGGGCGGGGCGCTGGCCGAACTGCCGTCTACTTTGGACACCTCTCGTGCGCCATGCGTTCTACGGCACTGGCGGCCGGTTCGCCGTCGGTATATGTGCCGCTAGCGTGGACGTGCCTTAACCGGAAGTAGGCAATGTGTTGAGAAGCGCGTTGGCGATGACGTGTATCACGTGACCTTTCGAGAAGCACTCGGCGAGGAGGGGAGACCAGCCGATAAAGAGAGTAGCGAAGGAAAGAGCGAAACGAGCGAGGGCTGTTTTTCGATCATCAAACGCGTGTAACTCCGCTATTACGGCACTATTTCGAAAAATTCTCGCGGCTACGTGTTCGTTGTAGACTCGTGCACAACTGCAACACCACAACTAAATTTCAACCTCTGGGTGGTTTAGGGGCCCTTTAATCTTCAACCCCACTCTTACACTTTCTCGGTAAGGTCATCAATCATTTGCTGTAATTCGTCCCCGTTATTGCTCAATAGGACAATGTCATCTGCAAACCGCAGGTTGCTGAGATATTCGCCGTTGATCCTCACTCCTAAGCCTTCCCAGTCTAAGAGCTTGAATACTTCTTCTAAGCATGCAGTGAATAGCATTGGAAGAATTGTGTCTCCTTGCCTGACCTCTCTCTTGATAGGTATATTTCTACTTTTCTTGTGGAGAACCAAGGTTGCTGTGCAATCCTTGTAGATATTTGCCAAGATATTCACGTATGCTCCTGCACTCCTTGATTACGCAATGCCTGCATGACTGCATGGTATCTCTACTGAATCAAATGCTTTTTCATAATCTATGAAAGCCAAATAGAGAGGTTGATTGTACTGCGCAGATTTCTCTATTACCTGATTTATGACATGGATATTATCAATCGTAGAATATCCCTTCCTGAAGCCAGCCTGTCCTATTGGTTGGCTTAAGTCAAGTGTTGCCCTGATTCTATTTGAAGTCATCTGTTAAGGCTCACAAGTGTCGGCTGTGGTGGTGGTGGCGGCGGTGGCGGTGTCAGGCTGAAAAGTGGGCCGATTCTGGTGATAGTGCAGAAAGGGTCCAAGCTCAATGACACACACCAGGGACAAAAAAGAAAGAGAGAGAGAGAGAGAAAGACCGAGAGATATATAGAAAATCATCACGAAGGTCAGACAAAGAGAGAAAGAGAGAGAAAGGAAGAGAAAGAGAGAAAGAAATAGAGCGAGAAAAAAATTTATATATAGAGAGAGATAAAAGATAGATAGCGAAAAAAGAAAAAGAGAGAGAAAGAAAGAGAGAGAGAGAGAAAGAAAATTAACACGAAGGTCAGGCAGAAAGAGAGAGAAAAGAAGGAAGAGATATAGAAAGAGAGAAAGGGAGAAAGAAATAAAGAGAGATAGAGAGAGAGGGGGAAGAAAGATAGATAGAGAGAGAGAAAGAAAGAAAATCACCACGAAGATCAGATACACACTCGACAAGCTTCGCTTACCCCCCATTTTCTCGACAGGGGAAGAGCTGGTGATATTATTTTTCATCATTTCATTACCTTATATTATGTAATAACTAATTGAAAAGGAGTAGTCGTCTACAGAAAATGGCGACAACTTCATCTCAAAAGTTAACAGTCGCTTTAAGGAGGATGAAGGCGAAAGCCTGCGTGCTCACGAGACATTCATTAAAGTACTTGACATTCTAATTGTAATGCGTTGTTACTTCCTATTACTTAATTGTTTTCTCCCACCAAAGGTTGTGGGTTCGAGTGCCTTAATTAACACTACCTTAATTAAGGTAGAGGTAATTAAGGCACTCGAACCCATGACCTTTGTTGGTGGCACCATGGTGGCACGAACACATGGTGGCACCATGAACCATTCGAATGCGTTGTTACTTCCTGATGTTTGCCAATGATCTTACAAAAGTGGTTCCAGTCCCACCGAAGGTCGAGGGTTCGAATTCCACCAAAGGTCGTGGGTTCGACTCCCACCAAAGGTCGTGGGTTCGAGTGCCTTAATTAACTCTATCTTAATTCAATGTGTCTTAATTAGCATCACCTCAATTCACACCGAAGGTCGTGGGTTCGACTCCCGCCAAAGATCGAGGGTTCGACTCCCAGCAAAGGTCAGGGGTTCGACCATCAATGGTGGCATCATCAATTTTCGTGCCACTAATTTTGATGTCATTGAATTTTCTGGTCGGTCAAATGTTCGACCCATGAGCCATCTAAGGCTTTCGCCCTAATAGCAAAAAACGAAAGCTGTCTTCCGTACGCGAGCTTTCAATACCTAGTGTTCACTGAAGAGTTCAGAGTAATCAGGAAAGAAGTTCAACGCCGATTGAATGCCTTCACCTGAAGCATCGAGTTGGTAAACATTTAGTGAAACACCCGTGCTAACATAGGAGATACTCAGGCGAAACTATTGCCGGCAAAACACGCAAGGCTAACCCTGGCTGCTGCAACCCCACGGCCAGCACCATCTTATACTTACTTCTTGTAGTACTCTGTTGACTATCGCTGACAATGCTTGGGAATTAGGACCAAAATGCATTTCGGTGCTTGAAAGAGCACGCGTCGCATTAAAAAAGTAGTAACAGTGATGGCGGCGGCGTTAACCATGTTAACTCTCTGCTCACTTTCCACACGCGTCATGCTTTTGCGCAGGTGTGCGCTGTTCATTTTGACGCCTCGTATTTGGAGCAGAAGACATCAGACACTGATCTGCCGACACAGAGAGTTATGGAAGTGAAATTGCCAGTGTTTCACTTCCAACGCGATGTCGTATATGCCATAATCGCTCACTGGGCACCGGTCGAACCCTCGTACCTTTTAGAGCGAGATAATAGGCGACGTGAGCCGTGCATGTTGTCACTATGTTCATCTCATGTTGCGTTGCTCTAGCAGGGCACACATCATGTATTCTGTAATTGTTCATGACTGATTAAGGAATATATGACCTGATACACCTCTGCATATGTGTGTGTAGGCTTTGTGCTTTGTATATATTTTAAGAGTTGGTTGAAATAAATATTTCCTTTCACTTCCTTGACATACCATCTACGCCGACGACATCACCATCTGGGCGTACCGAGGCAGTGATGGTCAAATGGAGTCAGCCCTCCAAACGGCGACTGACACGGTTGAATCCTTCTCCAAGGAACCGGACTGCGCTGTTCGCCGGCTAAATCAGAGCTTCTTTTCTACAAGCCCATTCAGCGGGGACGCCCTCCCAAGCACCAATCTGATCACCGACCCTGTGACTCTATCACCCTATGCCTTCAAGATGGCAGTCCTGTACCACACGTCCCTAGTATCTCGGTCCTCGGTCTCGTCATCTCTACCAACGGCTCCAATGCCTTGACTCTCAACAAGATCTGCGCCCAATCTCAAAACACCCTACGCCTTCTTAAGCGCATCTCCAACCGACGAGGGCCCCGCAGGGGCGACTGCGTCAGCAGGCGTTTGGTGAGCTGCGCCACCACGTACCCGAGCACACGAGGGTTGGACCCTCCCGCGTCTATCCGTGCGCGGCTTAGCCGCGTCCGGGGAAAAGGGGATCCTGGGGGTTGAGCCGATGCTGAGTGCTTGGACCTTTATGGCCCCGCGGCGGAAGCAACACACCTCTTTGGCCTCGGCTTCACGTAGACGGCACCCCCGGACTGACCCACCCGGGAGAAATCGGCAGTCGCCTTTTCCGGTCCTTCTCCTCTCTCCAACCTTCGACTTTCCATCTCCTTTTAAATCTTTCCTGTCTTCTCTTCACTTCTTTTTACTTCCTATTTCTGAGGTAGCAAGGGTTAACCTGGTGTTTGGTATCCAACCTTAGGTATGTCATATTGGGTTATAGTATATACGTACAGCTGGCGTCTGTGATTCCTGCGGGTCTCGTAGCGTCCCCTTGTTGGGCTCGGTGGTGGGCGGCTGGCGTCGCTACCGAAATCAAATAATCTTTTATGGCTTCGACATCGTTTCCACGCCTCCCCGATCGTTCTCTCTCTAAAAGAGGGCGCACTGATGAAAGCTTTCAGTTTTCCACAAAGAACATTCACAAATTTCCACGGTTCCATATTATTCACTCTGAATGCCCAGAAATGACAGCAAGATTATTCTCACCTTTCCTTGTGTTGAAGTGTCTTACGGACACAATCGGATGAGGATACAAAGCCACGAAAATAGCCAGTGGAGATCTTCTCCTAGAAGTTCAGAACAAGACCCAGTATGACAAACTGAACACCCTCCTGTCCTTTGCCAATACTCCTATAACCGTAACTGCACACCGCTCCTTGAACACAGTTCATGGTGTGTTATCTAACAGGGTATCTTGAATCTCACCGAAAATGACCTCCTTGACGGATGGAAAGATGAAAATGTTGTCCAAGTGCAGCGAATCAAGATAAGGCGACAGGAAATACCGACAAAGCCCTTAGTCCTAACCTTTGGCTCCAGTATACTCCCAGAATATATCCAAGCAGGCTACATAAAGATACGTGTCAGACCATAGATTCCTAATCCTCGCAGGCGCTTCAAGTGCCAGAAGTTTGGTTATAGCTCCCAGAGCTGCCGTGGCCGAATGTCCTGCGCAAAATGTGGTGCTAATGAACACGCAGCTGAAAATTGCACATCTGACCCGCATTGTTCAAACTGTGATGGAGATCATCCTGCGTACTCGCGCCCTTGCCCTGCGTGGAAGAGAGAGAAGGAGAACATCACTCTAAAAGTGAAAGAAATTTCATTTAATGAAACAAGAAAGTGGGTCGCTTTTGTAAAACCTTGTTATGCCGATACGGCGCGCGTGGGGGCTGCGCCGCACCGGCCTCTAGCAGCTGTCCGAACCACACACAGTGTGCCAGCAGCAGCTACTTCTGCCCCCTCGGTGGTGGCAGCTGCCGCTGCTCCACCTTCGTCTAAGAAGGGCCAGCAGGCCTCGGAGCCTGTGGCCTTTAAGGCCCCTGCACATGCATGAGGCCTGACAAATCGTCTCATGTGCCCCGGGAAAGGGCAAACAGCGCCTCGCAAGAGGCGATGAATACTTCTTCTTGCCCCTCTACGCCTCTGGCACAGAGGGAACGGCGTGGCTCACTTGAGCACGCCAAAAAAGAAAAATCTCGAATCACTGCTCCACAAAAAAAACAGCTCCTTAAGTTGAATATCTTGTTTTGTACACAGAGCATTAATTTTTCTTTTAATTAATATGGCTCTCCAAATTTTGTAGTTGAACACCAGAGGTCTTATCAATAATTTAGATGACGTCCAAGGACTCATCAGTCACTTCCAGCCAAAGATGCTCTGTGTACAATAAACGCATCTGAATTCATCACATAATAATTTTCTTAAGCAGTTCGTAATTTTAAAAAAAGATCGTGATGGTGCTCTCACATCATCAGGAGGCGTTGCGATAATTGTTGATAAGTCGATCGCCTGTCAAGAGGTGACATTACAGACTCCTCTTGAGGCTGTGGCAATCCGCGCCATATTTCATGATAGGCTCGTAACACTCTGCTCGTTATATATTCCACCAGATTATATATTGAATAGGATGGTTTTTGAAAACTTGAAAGCCCAGCTGCCTCAGCCCTACATGGTGCTTGGCGATTTTAATGCCCACAATACGTTATGGGGCGACTCGCGGTGTGATGCAAAAAAATTTTTGAAAATTTCATTGAAAATTGAAAATTTTTTGAAAATCTGATTGAAATTTTGAAAATCTCATTGAAAACTTCCTGCTGTCTACAGGTACCTACCTCTTCAATAAGAAGGAGCCTACCTTATACAGTACAAGACACAACACGTGCTCTGCAATAGATTTAACAATTGGCTCTCCTTCACTACTACCACATTTCGAATGGTCAGTGATCAACAATCCGTATGGAAGTGATCACTATCCTATCATTCTACATACGGCAGAACAATTGGGACATAATCCTTATCCGCCTCGCTGGAAGCTAGAGAGTGCAGATTGGCAATGATATCGAGAACTTAGCTACGTTTCTCGAAATTCTATTAATAACCTAAGTATAGATGGTGCGGTCTCGTATATAACTGCTGTTATAATAGACGCGGCGACAAACTCTATACAGCAGACACATGGTTCCGCCAGCAAGAAACGAATCCCTTGGTGGAATTACGCATGTAGAAAGGCACGGAAAGATCAAAATAAAGCTTGGGGCCTTTTGCGTCGTTCACCAACTACAGAAAACCTTAAAAATTTTAGACAGATGAAATCAAGACGCACATGACGCCAAGCACGCAGAGAAAGTTGGGAAAGGTTTCTTTCAGGAATCAATTCTTACACGGATGAGGCTAAGGTGTGGAAGAGATTGTGAAAATTTTATGGTCGACAATCGCATCTACTTTCTTTGGTGAGTGACCAAGGAGAAAGTTTGGCAGACCAGGCTAACGCCCTTGGCAACCACTTTGAAAACTTATCTAGTTCGGCACACTACTCCGAGTCCTTCCTCAAACGTAAAGCTATAGCCGAAAGAAAGCCACTCAATCGTAAAGGTGGAGAAGATGAACCATACAACCGTCCTTTTACTCTTGCCGAATTTAAGGCTGCACTGAGCAGCTGTAGCAACTCCTCACCTGGAGGTGAGAGAGTTGTATATGACATGATAAGATACCTGAACGCTGAAAGTCAAATGGCATTACTTTCCCTTTTAATACAATCAGGGCTGCGGGATACATACCTTCCACAGGGAAGGAAGCTATAGTAATTCCTATTCTAAAGACAGGCCAAGACCCATCTTTAGTATCCAGCTATAGGCCAATAGCGCTCACAAGTTGCATCTGTAAACTTTTCGAGAAAATGATTAACCAACGATTGCTGTATTATCTGGAAGATACATATCAGTGCGGTTTTAGAGAAAACAGATCAACTGTTGACCACCTTGTTCGAATAGAACCAAATATAAGGGATGCATTTGTCCACAACCAATATTTTTTGTCGGTATTTTTTGATATGGATATGGCGCTATGGAATACTACAAGACCTATCGTCTATGGGGGTACGAGGCAAGATGTTGAATCTCATAGAAAGTTGTCTCTCGAACCGGACTTTCCGTGTTAGACTTGGGAACACATTGTCAAGACTTTTCATTCAGGAAACTGGTGTACCTCAGGGAGGTGTCCTGAGTTGCACATTGTTCATCGTTAAAATGAATTCGCTTCGTTCTACCATACCACCAACAATTTCTGACTCTGTTTACGTCGATGACGTCCAGATAGGTTTTAAGTCTTGCAATTTGGCCATCCGTGAAAGACAAGTCCAGCTTGCTGTTAGCAAAATGTCGAAATGGGCAGATGAGAATGGCTTCAGGTTTAACGCTCAAAAAAGCACTTGCGTGCTTTTCTCTCGAAAGAGGGGTTTAGCTGCAGATCCTGCCATTGAGCTGCATGGAGTACATCTGCCTGTACGTAGCGAGCACAAATTTCTGGGAGTATACTTTGACGCAAAGTTAACTTTTACCCCCCACATTAAATACCTCAAGGCAAAGTGCCTAAAAACACCCAATATATTAAAGATACTGTCACACACTGTTTGGGGCAGTGACAGGAGATACCTAATGAATCTTTATAAGAGTATAATACGTTCTCGCCTGGATTATGAATCAGTCGTATATCAATCTGCAAGGCCAAGCGCACTAAAGATGCTTGATCCTGTCCATCACTTAGGGCTCCACTTAGCGACTGGGGCTTTTAGAACAAGCCCCATTCCCAGCCTCTATGTTGAGTCAAACGAGTGCTCACTCAACCTTCAAAGGTCTTACTCTAGCCTTATCTACTTTCTGAAGGTAAATTAAAACTGCCAACATCCTTGCTACTCCGTCGTAAATGACACTACGTGTGCCACACTTTTCCATAACCGACCTACAGCAACGGAACCCTTCTCACTGCGGGTGAGGAAACTCGGCGAAGAAAGCGCTGTTCCACTGCTTGAGCATCATGTAATGCCTCCAGCAACGCCGTTACCACCGTGGCAATGGCAACTTATAGATTGTGACATATCGTTTGTTGAGGTCTCGAAGCATGCTCCGGAAGTACATATCCGAGTGCACTTTCGTGAACTTCAATCGAAATACTCTTGCCCGGAATTCTTTACTGATGCATCAGTCACATGCTGGCGTGTCCTATACGGCAATCGGTCCTTCCTTTTCTGAATCCGGTGAAATGCATCCGGAAACAAGCACATTTACCGCTGAGGCTCATGCCCTGTTGTGTGCAGGGAAGCGTATAATGAAAACAAAGCTTCAAAAATCTGTTATATTCACTGACTCTTGAAGCGTAGTAAAGGCATTAATGTCTCCTCGTAAACACAAAAACCCTGTGCTCAGTGAGCTCTATTCAGTGCTGTGCATGCACAGCATATACATCTAACCAACGTGTGACAATATGCTGGGTACCAAGCCACAAAAGCATTGAGGGCCACATGCATGCAGATAAAACTGCCGTTTCCCTTGTAAGAAAGGGGAACACATCCTCTACAGCTGTTCCCGCAGTAGATTTGAAGCATTTCTTAAGCTGGTGAGAGTCAACAGGTGAGAGTAGCAAATGTGGCGAGACGCTAACTGTAATCTATGTCTTAATAGAGTGCAAGGAATTAGAGCCTCAAAGAAAGAAATACTTCCCCTTAGCATACAAACAACACGTTCCTCTATACCCAGCAATGTTTTTGGGCATAAAATGGTTCTTTGATCACAGGTTAGTTTTAAAGTTTCTTGAAGATGCCGGTAAATTGAGTCATCAGCCCCCTACATTCGTAGCACATGCTCTCTTCAGAGGCTGCTGCTGCGACAGCATTATTGTAGAATACGTGCCTCTCAGCCCTTGCGTTCAAGGGTCCTGTTGAGGCACCGGTGCTACTTTCACGTACACGTTTTATGACATTATCACTTCAGAACAAACCATCCATGGTCATTGCTCACATATCCGGTCATTGTCATCATTTTAATAGGTCTATATCTTACGCAAGTTACAGCGACCGATTTTTGGCCTACTTACAGCCATTTAACACCCACCATTCACAGTACATTCTTTTATTTCATAAATAATTGATTGGAACCTCATCACCATGTATATGGCGCTCTCTGGCCATATCTGGCCCTTGCGCCAAAAAACCCCATACATCATCACCGACCGACGAGGGGGACTCAAGGAAGAAAGCCTTCTCCGCCTCGTGCAGTCCTTTGTCATATGCCACATTACCTACGTTGCTGCGTACCTCAACTGGTACCGGGCTGAGCAAAACAAGCTCGACACCCTCATACGAGGGATCTACAAGCAAGCACTTGGCCTCCCGCATTACACCAGTACTGAAATCTTCAACCAACTATGAGTTCACAACACCCTTGGTGAACTCATTGAAGCACAACAACGCTCTCAGCTTGAAAGGCTCACCCTTACTGAAACGGGACGCTTTATTTTATCCGCGCTTGACTTCACTTACCATCAGCAACAGGGCCCCAAACAATCGATCCCGACTGACATCCGTAGCTGGATCCACACAAACCCTATCTCTAGAAACATGCACCCTGAATATAAGAGGGCCCGGCGCCAAGCTCGGGCTGGAGCTATCATAAAAGCCCTTGCTCATGTACCTGGCGTCATATTTGTTGATGCAGGCCAATATTCCCATGGCACACGATTTGTGGCCGTCGCCACACGCGATGGAGTCCTACACCACGCGTCCAGCGTCACTACCCCCACTGCCGAGAAAGCTGAAGAAGTGGCCATCGCCCTGGCCACTATAGATCCCACCTGTCACACCATCGTTTGTGACTCTCGCTCAGCCATCACTAACTTCAGCAAAGGCCGTATTTCTCCTCAAGCTCTTCGTATCCTCTGCCAGGCACCACACTCTAAATACAGCATGATCTCCCTGACATGGATCCCGGCCCGTGCGGGCCCTGTCCACTCGCACCTCCCCAACCTCAAAGAGGTCGCCCACACCATTGCGCGAGGCCGAGTCAACCGCGCTGGAGACACTGGAGACGAGTTGGACACCAGGGACAATCTGACTACTTATAACGATCTCGTTAAGGCATTTTACCTTAGTCGCCGAACCTTCCCCCTACCTCACCCCAAGTTCAGCCGGGCGCAGGCTACCACCCTGCGTCTGCTACAAACAAATACGTACCCTTCACCCGCCCGCCTCCACCTTATATTCCCTGAAGTTTACAGTACCCCCAACTGCCGGTGCTGTGGCACTCACCCGGCTACGCTTCCGCATCTGCTGTGGGAGTGCCCAGCACAGTACACACACATTAACACCACGACCCTCTCGTCGAGGTTGAGTTAGGCTCTGCGGAGCTCCGCCCTCGACGAAGAAACCTGGGCGACCCAGCACGCCCGTGAGGCGGCGGCGAGGCAAGCCCTCGACGTCCCCTCATGGGAGGCTTAAGCCCGGCCATCTTAAAGTGCTGGTTCTACAATAAAAGTTTATTCCTCCTCCTCCTTTCACTTCTTAGTTTCGTTTGTTCTATACGCTAACGCAATTCTATCAAATAAATATGGATGAGGCCGTTCACATTTGCAACAAACCGTTCACAAATTAAGGCAAGCGAATCAGCTGACATTGCCCGTCATGAAAAAAACAAACAAAATGGTTTCAAATTTTGGTGTTACTATAGATAACGGATGCAGCTGATTAGGAAGCACTGTTTTTTCGTTACGATTTTAGACCACCCGCTGTGATGGACTCTATTTTACCTCAGTTGATGACTAGATTAATTGCCGTATAAATGATCTCCGCACAATTACGGGTACTAAATAGGAGAGGGAACGACTGCATCCCTACTCCACGTTCAATGAGCTCTTGTACTCCAGGGTATTGCTTACTCCGCACTTACTTTCCTTATGTATCTTAAGATACTCCGATACATTAGGTAATTCCTCATTATAGGCACCCTGCAATGCAGTTTGGCTGTACATGTCGCGCCACCTAGCAGCGGCGTTGAGCGCCCGCGAGTAGGCCCTCACCGCCGTTTCACCTAGGTCCGTACTGCGCTCAGGCGCGCCTAAAAGCTTCCTTTTCAGATTTTTCAATGGATTCACCGCGACCACTCAGCAGCTTCTCCGTGAGAAGTGTGAACAAAAATAACATGCGAATATACTGCTGCTTTAGGTATTTTCACAACCGCGAAGGGGATGTCGGCATCAAATTGTGCCGCTTCCCTTCAAGAATGTGGGGAGTAACCCGGCGGCTGAAGGTGGATCTTCGTGGTTCGGGCCGTCAAGTAAGAGTCGCTCTTGCGAATTTCTGTTGAACTATGACGCAAACTCAAAATTTAAAAAAAAAGAAAAAAAAAACAAGGCAGCGTCCATGAAAACGCACAATAAAGCGACAACTGCATAAACACGCGTCATCTGTTTCCCGCTGTTGTAAATTGGTTTGGATAATTGTTTAGCTAGTCTCGCTCCAAAACAAATGCGCAGTGGTTGTTATGTGTAAAATCTAGCTTCGTAAGCGCTCCGCGTTGGACCTTTGTGCGCACTGTAGTTCTCGTTGTGCATTAATAAGCCAACATGCAGCTCCTTTCTGCGCCTGGATCAAGACGCGACTGCTGAAACCGGGCTCATTCATGCCGACGTGTTCTCGCGTTTAGAACAACAGAACTAAGGCTGGAGTGCACCGCAGCACACATCGAGTAGTCGCAAAATAGCACTTCTCTCGCGCACGCTAGTACACATTTGTTCAGTCTTGGTGTTGCTTAGTGCCAGCTGATTGCTCTCTGTTATGTTTCAGCTGTGTTGACCTCTCACACTGGAGCCCGAATGACAACACCAGACTATGATCGAGGCTCTTTGTCAACGGAGAAAAAAGCTCCATAAAGAATCATTCAAGTTACCTTCCAACTCGACAAATTAAACCTCGACAAATGTGATAAGCAAGGCACGCTCGAAGTATACTGAAGCTACAAATGAAAGTTGAAAAACGTCTACGGCCGTATTTGCCCACTTAAGCGGAATAAATGATTTATTTGTTAACTTACTTTGAGTTCGACGTCGTGAACGTGCTTTATTTGTCGTGACAAGAACTTTGCTGCGATGTCCGTCCTATTTCTTTTTTGACGCGAAATACATGGTTGTTGTCGTAAAGTTGACGTCCTTTCTCGAGTGTAGGTGGTCGGAAATGGGCCTCAATGTTTTCAATTGCCTTAAAGACCATAGTTTAGAACGCCAGACTTGTTTAAAATGAGCGCCGCAGAAGCATGCCTTCGTAGAAGTGGCCGCCTCGGTGTTTCGCGGAACTGACACGGCGGCGCTGACGGCTGAGCCGATCGCTGCGCCGCCTGACCATTGAAGGGAGCCTATAGCAGCACTGCAGAGGTCACTGAAAGTTTTCAGGTGTTTACTGACGAATTTCTTTTCTCCCGCCAACCAGACACCGTTATTTTCAAATGTCCTCTGCCGATAGGTATATATACAAACATTTTTACAAATTCTAACAACGATCTATATAGCAATTAATTCCGAAACAGTTTACGAGGCCAGTCGGACGTGCAGCAGTTGGTGCAAATACGCAGCGCCATCAGGAATGTTTTCAAGCCCCTTTTATCATCGGCACGATGCACTGCTTTGCGGTCCCTTCGTAAGCAGGGTCAGTGTCTTATATTGGAACGTGTTCGTCTGTACAGTTTTATAATTATGCCGCATGAAGCTTCGGTGCGTAATCTGCTTATTACGCAATTAAAAGGTTGCACGTGTTATATGTGGATAACAACGTTTATAAACAATACACCGTGTTGTATAGACTTTGTTTCTAAGCGTCAGTAAATGGCCCTAAATATAGCTTAGGATATGAAGGCATTTAAAGAGATAGACACACTAGAAGCTTAAAAGAAGCTTGGTGAGATTTGTCACCCACCCAGTTTCAATGTGGATGCTAACATCATCATCATGGTTATCATCACGACTACATGCACGTGTTTGCAGCAACGTTCAAAGTGTGCGTAACATTAAGTGAAGGCTAAAGCATGAGCTAGGGAAGTACACGCCATCGATGATGGTCTTGCAAAATGTGCATCTTAATTTGACTTTGTACCAGTCAGACGAAGAAACGGTAGATTATGTAGCAGCAGATAATGGTCAATATGAGATAGCATGCCCATTATCATTAGTAGCGCTCCGCTTTTCTGTAGAAGCTTTCAGAAAATATGCTCGCAAACGGGTGCGGGAGATTTCGACAATCGCCCGCATTTGGCAACAGACTCATCTTTCTTATTCTCATTATAAAGGGGCATTAGAAAAATATAGAAAAATGTCTCCAACTTTTGAAAAACTTTCACTCTCGGTGTAGCAAATGTGCAAATTTGCCACGAAACTAACCAGGAAATATTAGATAAACAGACGCTTCGACAGCGGCAGAAAATTCGAGACCGGGAAACAGCACTGTGGATATTGGGGTGTTGGCGAGAAAGCCAGTCATGGAACTATATCGAACACCAAAGAATAAAATTAGAAGATTGTTTTATGCTACTTCAAAGTGGCTGCAGCACTGCTGTTCTAACCCACATGATTCCCTGAACGTGGTGCTTCAAAAATTGCCCATGACGACTACTCGTCTGCAGCGTTTGGAAATTGCGGAGAAACGATCGAGCGTGTTCTGTTATAATGTCAAAGTACCCGCACAGAGGGGAGTACTTAAGTAGTTACCCCGTTGAATGCCTTGAATGTTAAAGGGATGCTAACGAGAAACACTAAATCACTCTAGACTGATAAAGTATATTCTTTCGAAACTGTCTTCTCGATAATTGAGCAGTAATAGGTTGATTATTGAAATACACTTGGTCGAGTATGTGGTGAAGCCTGTCTTCGTCTTTTGTCTGTATATTCCAGTGTGTCTGGACTACACACCGACTACATTTCCTCTTTTTAGCTAAATTTGAGCTAGACTTTCCGACCCCGTGCCATTGTTTCCTAGCCTACAAAATTTCATTATTATTATTATTATTTATTATTATAGGGGCCAATTAGATGGTGTTGATTTTGACCTAAGTAAAGTATTTGATTGAATCACTTGAATCAGTATCTTGTTATAAATACCTCAGTGTGCACATTACAAATAATCTCTCATGGAAACGACATGTCGAACACATTACATCAAAAGCTAACCGCATGCTGGGCTACCTAAAACAAAATTTTCCGCTCGCACCTTCTTCAGTGAAAAAAACAGTGATATGTCACCTACATACGGCCTAATCTAGAGTATGCATAATCTATATGGGACCCTCATCAATTAACATTAATTAACAGCTTAGAAGCTGTGCAGAATCGGTCCGTTGGTTTTATTCTTAACAATTACCAGCGCACAGCAAGCGTAACTAGCATGAAACTTGCCCTCAACATATCTCTCCTTTCCAAACGCAGAAAAACGCTCGCCTTTGTCTGTTCTATATAATATAACATTTAATTCCCACACTCAAGTCACGCTTTATCGAACCAGCCTTTCACTTCTGCACGCTTGTACCATCGTCATAAGGTGAACATCCCATTCTACAAAACTTCTACCTATGGTAATTCATTTCTTCCAAAATCATGCCATAAATGGAATCGCCTACCGGATCCACTAGTCGATATAATTGACACCGATGACTTCCGTAAGGTACTTACTAACGTTATCTAGTATGCCTTGACGTGAATGTATAGCGATGCAGCTCCGTTTTCTCCTGATCAGTATTGTTTATAAGTTATTTCTATTTTATTATCTACCTAATCTACAAACAGTATGTTTTATATTATGCTTTATTTTCTATCATTCTGTGCTTATCGTCTCTCTAACTTGCCCTATATACCATGCATTTATATTTCATTTGTATTCCAAAATTTTTCTGTTCTTCTTTGTATAATTATTTTTTGTTACCACAATATGCCCATTGCGTTATACTTGCATTATTTTTACATTGTACCATGCATTGTCATCTGATTAGTATTCGTGTTTTCCTTTCTCCTTTTTTTTTTGTATAGTTATCTGTATTTGTCAGCCCCTCCCCTCTGTAATGCTTCATTGTAAGCCCTGAGGGTACTATAAATGAATACATACATAAATAAATAAATTGTAAAGCTCACGTAAATGGACATACCTTCTTCCATCACTTCCCTGGGCCGCTATCTTGTACGCGTTCGAAAACCCGACGTTCGCTTTTGCCTCACGCGATTGGCCTAGATTAGCCTAGGCCGCAATATCGGCGGGGCCTGGGTGGTCACGTGAGACGAAACTGGACGTCGGCTTTTCGAACGCGTACATGGTAGTGGCCGTGGTACGAAATTACCTAACAAATAGATCGTGCTTCGTTGGCATTAATGGACAGAGCTCTGTTAGCTATGAGGTCACTACTGGATTTCCTCAAGGGTTCATAAGTGACATTTCGTCAGCAATTTGGCATTCTTTATTCCTTGTATATGCGGACGACTTAAAGCTATTTACCACTGCCAACAGTGCTCAGGACTGCACTGACCTCCAAAAATAATTTTTTTTCACTCTCAAATTGGTGCAGGAACGATAATCTATCTTAAATGCTTCCAAAACCATGGTTATAAGTTACACCCGGAAAACACACCATGTGCCATTTTCATGTACGTACCCTTCGGGATGCTCCGCTGCCCAGGGTCGATCAAATTAAAGATACTGGTGTGTATTTCGACAAAAGCTTCTCTTCACACGCTAACTATGCATAACAACGTGCCCTTCGCGCTCTTGGTATTGTTTGTCGTATGTCGCATGTCTTCCACTCCCCTGTTGCCTTTCTGAAATTGTATTGTGCTGTGTGCCTTCCTCTACTAGGGTATGCCTCTGTAGCTTTAGGTGCAATGTGCAAATCTAATTCTGACCTCATTGAACGCGTCCAACATAAACTGATATATATTTTCAAGCAGCACTTTTGCCGTTCCGGCAACCATAATCACGCCCTCTCAAATATACCTCAACTCACACCTCTAAATTCAAGACGTATTAAGTCAGAGCTTTTGTTCCTCTATAAAGTGGTCCATGGCATTTTACGTTGCCAAAAGCTTCTTAATCATATGCAATTTTCAGTGGCGCCAAAATATATCAGGCAACATTTCACATTTTCTTCCCGGCGTTGTGGCATTAAATATTGTCCTATGGCTTGATTCCAAAAAAACATGTAATAAGTATTTTGCCTGTATTCACATATTCCAAAGTTCCTTTTCTGTGCTTTCTATAACTGTGAATAATCATGTTGTACGATTCACTCCCTTTTACGCCCGCCTCCTCGTTTTCTGTTTACCGATTTTTTTCTCCATCTCGCATTGTTTTGTCTACCACATATATTCGCGGGATCGAATCCCGGCCACGGCGGCAGCCTTTCGATGGGGGCTAAATGCTAAAACACCCGTGTACTTAGATTTAGGTGCGCGTTAAAGAGCCTCCGGATCCTCAATTTCCGGAGTCCCCCACTACGGCATGCCTCATAATCAGATCGTGGTTTTTGCACGTAAAACCCCATCATTTAATTTTTCTACCACTTATGTTTTCTTTGTACATTTTATATTGCGTTCTACGTTTTAGGTGCACCAGTACGAAGGTTTCGTAGCTGTACCTTGGCACTATAATAAACATTAGATTGATTGATTCACTCATTATTATTATTATTATTATTATTATTATTATTATTATTATTATTATTATTATTATTATTATTATTATTATTATTATTTCCAGAATTCCGTTGCCTAATGAGTACAGAGAAGAATTCCGCTTTTTTCGGGCTCTCTGTAAACGTCTCTATAAGCGGGATCAAGATTCATATATGGCATTCTTGGAAAAAAGCGCCTCCGACCGGCCGGCAGAATTTTGGAAGTATATCCGTAAGCGCTCCAATAAACATGGAGAGGGTTTTCGCTTACTTGACTCTAGAGGGGCAGAAGTCCAAGCAGTCGCGGATTGTTTTGCAGCCCATTTCTCTTCCTTATCAAAGATGCAGGTTTCAACGCTGGTGTCAGTCAGCAGCACACGACGGTTCCTACATCTAGTGCGGTGCTGTTTGATGAAGAGCTTGTCCACGAATGCCTTAGGCGCTTGAAGCCTTCCCTATCCTGCGGCCCTGACGGCATCCCCTCCGCAATTCTAAAAGCTTACGGCAGCATATTTGCTCCACTATTGACATCTATATTTAATAATTCTTTGACTACTTCCCCTTTCCCTCACATGTGGAAAACTGCTCGTGTTTTTCCTGTATTTAAGTCTGGATGTAAATCAGATGTGTCGAATTATCGCCCAATTTCTCTTCTCTGTGCTACGTCCAAGATTTTTGAGCTTGCTCTTCACAACATATTGTTACGGGGAGAATATATATACAATGGATATATTTACAGGGTAAGGCGCACAACGCTGCAGCAATCGTTCAGGGGAGCGCGTGCACACCAGAAAAACCACCCGTCATCGTCGTCATCGTCCAAGCACCGACCACAGGATCGCCGCTCGTGACATTACCCGCCGGCGGCAGAAGCACCGTCCCGGTGCAATTAGGGCCCGGGCGGAGAGTGGTACGGTTTAAGACGCGAGACATGGACTATGTCACTCGCGATTGTTGCAGAGGCCGACGTAGGATTTAGCGGAGCGATTTCATAGGTCACATTAGTGACTTTGCGTACGACGCGGTAAGGGCCAGCATAACGGGAGAGGAGTTTTTCGCATAGGCCAACGCGACGTGACGGGAACCACAACATTACAAGCGATCCTGGAGGGAAGTTCACCTCCCGGTGTCGGCGGTCATAGAGACATTTTTGTTTGACCTGTGAAGCCGACAAGCGATCGCGGGCAACCTGACGGGCGATGTCAGCACGGGCAAGAGCATCACGAGCATAGGCAGAAGATGTGTCTGCGTGAGGATGAAGTATGGTGTCCATAGGTAATGGTGGGTCGTAGCCAAACAGTAGATAAAAAGGTGAATAGCCAGCTGTGTCGTGACGAGAAGAGTTGTAGGCGAAGGTCACAAAAGGCAAGTTAATGTCCCAGTCTCGGTGGTCCTCCGACACGTACATAGCAAGCATATCTGTGAGAGCACGGTTGAGGCGTTCAGTAAGGCCGTTTTGTCTGTGGATGGTACGCAGTGGTGAACTTGTGATTGGTCTTGCACGAACGAAGAATGTCGTCGACCACTTTAGACAGGAAGCAGCGGCCGCGGTCCGTGATTAACTGACGAGGAGCACCGTGGCGCAGGATGACGTCGTGAAGAAGGAAATCGGCTACATCAGTAGCACAGCTGGTGGGAAGTGCTCGTGTAACAGCATACCGCGTTGCGTAGTCAGTAGCGACTGCAACCCATCTATTGCCAGTGGTTGACATGGGAAAAGGCCCTAGAAGATCGAGTCCCACCCGGAAAAATGGTTCATTAGGGATGTCGAGGGGCTGAAGGCTGCCAGCAGGCAGTAGGGCAGGAGTCTTGCGTCGCTGGCAGTGGTCACAAGCCGCAACGTACTGTCGCACAGAACGGTAGAGACCAGGCCAAAAGAAGCGCCTACGGATGCGATCATACGTGCGTGACACGCCTAGGTGTCCGGCCGTCGGTGCATCGTGAAGCTGGCGCAAAACAGTAGAGCGAAGATGCGCGGGGACAACAAGCAAGAGCTCAGCGCCGTCAGGCCGGGCGTTGTAGCGGTGTAAGGTGTCATTGTGGAGCGCAAACATCCGTAGGGAAGGGTCAGGGTGTGGCGAGTTGAAACCGTCTATAATAGGCCGCAAAGATGAGTCGCGGCGCTGTTCGTCAGCTATGTGGACGAAGTCTGTAATGGCCAGAACAAAGGTGTCAGATTCATCTTCCAGTGTATCAGGGGGATCGACCGGGTATCGTGACAAGCAGTCAGCGTCTTGGTGAAGCCGTCCAGATTTGTAGAAAACAGAAAATGAGTACTCTTGCAAGCGGAGTGCCCAACGGCCAAGGCGACCAGTGGGATCCTTGAGCGAGGAGAGCCAGCAAAGCGCATGGTGGTCTGTAATAACTGAAAAGTGCCTGCCATACAGGTACGGACGGAATTTTGCGATGGCCCAGACGAGTTCTCAGCACTCGCGTTCTGTGATAGAGTAATTTTGCTCCGATGGCGACAGAAGGCGGCTTGCATAGGCGACCACGCGGTGGAGGCCGTGCTGCTGTTGTGCAAGGACGGCGCCTATACCGTGGCCACTGGCGTCGGTACGAACGTCCGTGCTGGCTGACGGGTCGAAATGTGCTAGAACAGGTGGGTTCGTTAGGATGGCAACGAGCGATGAAAAGGCGTCCGCTTGGTCACGACCCCAAGTGAAAACGACGTCCTTCTTGAGTAGGCCAGTTAGAGGGAGGGCCACTTCCGCGAAGTTCTGGACAAAACGACGGAAGTATGAACACAGGCCAAGAAAACTGCGGACATCCTTGGCCGACCGTGGAGTAGGGAACTGACTAACCGCGCGGACTTTGTCAGGGTCTGGCTGCACGCCTGCAGCGTCAACAAGGTGGCCGAGTACGCAGATTTGACGGTGCCCAAAGTGACATTTCGACGAGTTAAGCTGAAGACGAGCGCGGCGAAAAACATCAGGGACGGTGGACAGGCGAGTGAGATGGTTTTCAAACGTAGTCGAAAAAACGATAACATCGTCCAGGTAGCAAAGGCATATGGACCACTTGATGCCTCGAAGAAGAGAGTCCATCATGCGCTCGAAAGTAGCAGGGGCGTTACATAGGCCAAAAGGCATCACTTTAAATTGATAGAGGCCATCAGGAGTCACGAAGGCGGTCTTCTCGCGGTCTTGGTCGTCCACAGCGATTTGCCAGTATCCTGAGCGCAGGTCGATGGAAGAGAAATATCTGGCGCCGTGCAAGCAGTCCAGTGCGTCATCAATACGCGGGAGAGGATACACATCCTTCTTGGTAATCTGGTTAAGGTGGCGGTAGTCTACACAGAATCTCCAGCTATTGTCCTCCTTTTTCACGAGTACGACGGGAGAGGCCCAAGGACTGCGTGAGGGTTCAATTATGCCTTTGCCCAGCATTTTCTCCACTTCCTGTCGGATGACAGCACGCTCCGGAGCTGACACACGGTAAGGCCGTCGGTGAATAGGACTCGCATCGCCGGTATGAATGCGATGGGTGACGACGGAAGTCTGGCCCAAAGGACGGTCGCCAAAGTCAAAGATATCCTGGTAGGAAACCAGCACGCGGCGAAGGGCAGCGGACTGTGCCGGAGCGAGGTCTCCTGATATCATGCGGGCGAGGTGGTCGCAGGACGAAGCTGACTGCGATGACGGCGGTGAAAAATCCGGTGGAGGTTCTGTGGTCGGCAGAAACCGTGTGGCCGGCCAATGGGGTCAGATGAGCGAGTGATATGCCGCGAGGAAGAACTTGCGTCGAGTAGCCAAAATTGAGGATGGGAAAGGCGGTGCCGTTGTTTCTAACTCTCACCACCGTATAGGGTAGCGCGACGTTGCGTGTCATGGTGACCTCAGGAATAGGGCAGGCAACGTAGTCGCCGTCGGGTAGGGGCGGAAAGGCTGACAGCTGGACGTATATTGCGGCTTGCGGAGGCAGTCGAAGAAACTCGACGGAGCGTAGGCGGGGTGGGCCGGCATCAACGTTGTCGGGGCACGAAGGAAGTTCTAGCCGGAGAAGGCCCGCGGAGCAGTCGATAAGGGCAGCGTGTGTGGACAGAAAGTCGATTCCCAAAATGAGGTCATGGGGGCACTGTTCTAGAACAGCAAAAAGAACAGATGTGTGGCGACCAGAAATAGTGATGCGTGCAGTGCACATTCCAAGTACGGCAGGTGTACTCCCGTCGGCTACTCGGACGGTAGGTGAAGTCGCGGGCGTCAGGACTTTCTGGAGGCGGCGCCGGAGGCTCGAGCTCATTACAGAAATTTGTGCGCCGGTATCAACAAGAGCGGTAACTGCCACACCATCAACCAGAACTTCAAGAAGGTTGCATCGGGTATAAGGGACAATCAGAGGATTTTCAGGCCGGGTCGTAAATGCAGCGTCACCTCCGGGGGCTGCACTGGCTAGTTTTCCGAGAGGCGGCCAAAGGGAGACCGAGAGCGGCGAGGTTGGGGCGAGCGGGACTGGCGGCGCTGGGGCGATGGTGAGCGGCTGATCCGGTTTTCCCTAGGAGGACGTTCAGCACTTGAGGCCTCAGGACGGAACGACGGGGCATATGGTGCATGGTCCGGGCGATTGTAAGTGTTTGGGCGATAGGACGTGGGCCAGCGGCTGCGGCAATGGCGGGCGATGTGTCCAATCCTAGAGCACGTGAAGCAGATGGGCCGGTCGTCAGGTGTGCGCCAATCGGCTGGATTTCGATAACGTGACCTGAAGGTCGTGTTCGGTCTTGCAGCAGCGACGACAGGGGCGACCGGGTTGGTAGCAGTATGACCGTTATCAAAGGTGGGTAAAATGCCCATATTCGCGACCTCTTGGCGAACCACGGCCTGAATTAGCGAAATCGGAGCCAGGTTGTTGCTTTGCATACCGTCATGAGGTGTAACGGGTGCCATGGCCTCGAGTTCTCGACGGACGATCCTGGTGACGTTTTCTGGAGCTTGCGCTTGCCGAAACGTGGCTAAACCTTCGCAGGAGGACGTGGCAGCCGTATTAGGAAGTCGGTCGAAGCGGTGAGTGATACGTTGACTTTTGGCCAGCTCAAAACGACGACATTCAGCGATGACCGACTCCACCGTTGAGCAGTTCTTACACAGTAGCAGATTGAATGCGTCATCGGCTATGCCTTTCAGTACGTGGCCCACTCTGTCCACTTCAGGCATGTCCTTGTCGACCTTGTTGCACAGAGACAACACGTCCTGAATATACGAGATGTACGGCTCCGTGGACGTCTGAGCACGAATTGCGAGCTCCTGCTTGGCCGCTAGTTGTCGTGCGATAGGTCTCCCAAATAGATCGCGTAATTTCTGCTTACAGACGTCCCAACTCGTCAGATCTGCCTCATGCGTCTCGAACCAGAGTAGCGCAGTGCCCCGCAAATAGAAGATGAGATTCGCCAGCATTATGGTCGGGTCCCACTTGTTAGTGCGGCTGACGCGCTCATACATTGCCAGCCATGCATCGACGTCCACGCCGCTGGTGCCGTTGAATGTCCCGGGATCACGAGGGTGCAAGAGAATGACCGGTGACGGGTCTTGCTCACACTGGGTCGCTTGGTCGGTCATTGTGGTGGCAGCAACGCGCCGTCCGCTGCGAAGATCCAGTTCCCGGTGTAGTAGCGAGCGTACCCCGCACGTCCACCAAAGATGTTACGGGGAGAATATATATACAATGGATATATTTACAGGGTAAGGCGCACAACGCTGCAGCAATCGTTCAGGGGAGCGCGTGCACACCAGAAAAACCACCCGTCGTCGTCGTCATCGTCCAAGCACCGAACCACAGGATCGCCGCTCGTGACAATATTGTCTTTTACTGTGAAGAACTCGCTCATTCCGAATCAGCATGGATTTCTAACCGGCCGCTCCACTATCACAAATCTCGCAAGTTTCATGACACAGATCTCCACGCCGGTACTTCAAAGGGGGCAAGTTGACACCATTTACTGTGATCTCAGCAAGGCTTTTGATGTAGTCAGCCACTCGCTGCTTCTGATCAAGCTTACGCACCTTGATGTTGACTCGTCAGTTGTGAATCTCTTGCGCAGTTATCTTCTTGATAGATCGTGTTATATTAACGTCAATGGCCAAACATCTTCTTCTTACTTGGCAACTAGCGGCGTCCCTCAAGGGTCAGTATTAGGACGACTCCTTTTTTTTAATTTTTATTAATGACGTTCTTTCTGTTATTCGGAACTATTCTTTCCTTCTATATGCCGATGACATCAAGATTTTAAAGAAAATTCACACTGTTGATGACTGTCGCGCCCTGCAGTCTGACCTGTTTTCCTTTTCTAAATGGTGCAAGGATAATAACCTTACCTTGAGTGCTGCTAAGACCAAAGTCATGACTTTCACACGCAAAACAGCAAGTATTTCTTTTTTTATTCTATAGATTCTGTGCCGTTGTGTAAGGTCTGCGAGATCAATGATCTTGGTGTACTTTTTGATGCAACATTAGACTTTTCGGCTCACACTGAACGTGTTGCAATGCGGGGTATGCGCTCTCTTGGTTCTGTATGCAGACTATCGAGGGAATTCAAGTCTCCTACACCGTCCCGCAAACTATACACAACCATCTGTCTTCCTCAACTCGAATATGCGTCGGTCGTCTGGAATGGCTCTTCTAGATCCAACAGTGACATTATAGATCGTGTCCAGAAAAAGTTTCTAAGCATATATAATCACCGCTTTGCAAACCTGGACATTTCACCCTGTACTAGCACTGTTGGATTGTCATTGCCTTCACTTCGCGACCGACGTAATCGCGCTGACCTTCTGTTTCTCTTTAAACTCCTTCACGGTAACCTCACGTGTCCCGAACTTCTCAGCTGTGTCATGTTCCGCATCCCACGCAAGATCACCAGAGAACATAGACCTTTCCATGTTCCTGCCTGTCATCATGAACACTCAACTGTTCACAGAATACAGAATCTTTATAACGCTTACTTTCGTGAACTTGATATCTTTCATAACTCCTTGTCATCGTTCTTTTCCGAGCTTTGCCTTGTATTATAATATCATGTATTGTTCAAGTGCCCTTCTCCTCCTTTTTCTTTTGTATTTGCTTTGCGCTTTGTTGTCCGTACTCTCTTCTTTTCACAATTTTTATTTTTATTCATTTATTTTTTAATGATTTTTCTCTGAGTGTCTTGTTTTTGGTTTGTAATGTATGCGTGCGCCAGCACTCAGACCTTAGGGTTGTTCCTGGGCACGTTAAATAAACATGATTGATTGATTATTATTATTATTATTATTATTATTATTATTATTATTATTATTATTATTATTATTATTATTATTATTATTATTATTAAGCAGAAAGAACGCCATTAATAAATATTAAAGGAGTGGTCTAATGCGTCCTTCAAGGTTCAGTATTAGGACCACTCCTTTTTTAATTTTTATTAATGACGTTGTTTCTGCTATTCGGAACTCTTCTTTCCTTCTATATGCTGATGACATCAAGATCTTTAAGAAAATTCACACTGTTGATGACTGTAGCACCCTGCAGACTGACCTGTTCTCTTTTTCTAATCATAACCTTACCTTGAATGCTGCTAAGACCAAAGTCATGACTTTCACACGCAAAATAGCAGGTATTTCTTTTTCTTATTCTGTAGATTCTACACCGTTGTGTAAGGTCTGCGAGATCAATGATCTTGGTATACTTCTGGATACAACCTTACACTTATCTGGTCACACTTAATGTGTTGCAATGCGAGTATGCGCTCTCTTGGCTCTGTCTGCAGACTATCGAGGGAATTCGTCTGCTACACCATTCCGCAAGTTGTACACAACCATCTGTCTTCCTCAACTCGAATATGCGTCGGTCGTTTGGAATGGCTCTTCCAGATTCAACAGTGACATTATAGATCGGGTGTAGAAAAAGTCTCTAAGCATATATAATCACCGCTTTGCAAACCTCGACATTGGACTTTCTACTAGCACTGTTGGATTGTTGTCAGTGCCCTTACTTCTCTACCGACGTAATAGCGCTGACCTTCTGTTTCTCTTCAAACTCCTTCACGGTAACCTCGGGTGTCCCGAACGCCTCAGCTATATCAGTTTCAGTTTAAGTTTATTTCTTTCGTAAGTGGAATACATGCTTACATAAGTATGCAGAAGGAGGTCCCAGAGCATGTGCTAAAAGGGGACTTCCTGTCAGAAAATATACATTTGTGCGAATACATAGCATAAAACAGCAATGTAGTAATCACCAAGTGGATATTAGGCAAATTAAGTGAAGTACAAACTGCAAATATTAGAAAGTCAATAACTATTATTACAATTAAGACAGTAGCTAAAGCATTCACAAGAAAACAAACGAAAAAAGCTTATTATGAGCATAATTTTAAAACATATAAAGGAAAAAGAAACGAAAGATATATGAGCCGGAGTGAAGGGATTAGACTAGATATGTGAACAGTTTTGGTTCTCTAGTAGAAAAGTGAATAAGGTTTTCTTGAAGACACCTAACGAAGAAGAGCGCTTGACATTTAGTGGGAGGCTGTTCTAAGTAGACAATACTGTGAAATATCCAGATTGTTTTCCATCATCATCAGCCTTTATTTATGGCCACTGCAGGACGAAGGCCTCTCCCTACGATGTCCAATTACCCCTGTCTTGCGCTAGCTGATTCCAACTTGCGCCTGCGAATTTCCTAACTTCATCGCCCCACCTAGCTTTCTGCCGTCCTCGACTGCGCTTCCCTTCTCTTGGTATCCATTCTGTAAATCTAATTGTCCACCGGTTATCCATCCTACGCATTAAATGGCCTGCCCAGCGCCACTTCTCCGCTTAATGTCGACTAGAATATCGGCTATCCCTGTTTGTTCTCTGATCCACACCGCTCTCTTCCTGTATCTTAACGTTAGGCCTAACACTTTTCGTTCCATCGCTCTTATTGCGGTCCTTAACTTGTTGTCGAGCTTCTTTGTAAACCTCCAAGTTTCTGCCCATATGTTAGCACCGGTAGAATGCAATGATTATACACTTTTCTTTTCAACAACAATGGTAATCTCCCAGTCAGGATTTTGTAATGCCTGCCGTGTGCACTCCAGCCCAATTTTAATCTTCTATAAATTTCTTTCTCATGATCAGGGTCCCCTGTGAGTAATTGACCTAGATAAACGTGCTCCTTTACATACTCGAAAGGCTGACTGGCGATCCTGAATTCTTGTTTCCTTGCCAGGCTATTGAAAATTATCTTTGTTTTCCGCATATTGATCTTCAACCCCACTCTTACACTTTCTCGGTTAATGTCCTCAATCATTTGCTGTAATTCGTCCCCATTGTTGCTGAATAGGACAATGTCATCTGCAAACCGAAGGTTGCTGAGATATTCGCCGTTGATTCACACTCCTAAGCATTCCCAGTCTAAGAGCTTGAATACTTCTTCTAAGCATGCAGTGAATAGCATTGAAGAGATTGTGGCTCCTTGCCTGATCCCTTTCTTTATAGGTAACTTTCTCCTTTTCTTGTGGAGAACCAATGTTGCTGTGCAATCCTTGTAGATATTTGCCAATATATTCACGTATGCATCCTGTACTCCTTGGTTACGTGTTGCCTCTATGACTGCTGGTATCTCTACTGAATCAAATGGTTTTTTTCATAATCTATGAAACCCATATAGAGAGGTTGATTGTACTCCGCAGATTTCTATATTACCTGATTGATGACATGAATATGATCCATCGTAGAATATCCCTTCCTGAAGCCAGCCTGTTCTCTTGGTTGGCTGAAGACAGGTGTTGCCCTGATTGTATTTGAAATTACCTTAGCGAATATTTTATCCAATCCTGAGAGCAAGCTAATGGGTCTATAATTCTTCAGTTCTTTAAAGTCTCTCTTCTTGTGGATGAGTATAATGTTGGCGTTCTTCCAGCTTTCTGGTACACTTGAAGTCGTGAGGCATTGCGTATAAAGGGTCGCAAGCTTTTCAAGTATGATATCTTCTCCATCCTTGGTTAAATCGACTGTTATTCCATCTACTCCAGCAGCTCGTCCACTTGTCATGTCTTTCAAGGCCCTTCTAACTTCATCGCTAGTTATAGAAGGGGCCTCTGTATCCTGTTCATCACTACTTCGAATGAAAGTAGCTGGGCTACTCTGGGCACAGTACAGGTCAGTATAGAATTCTTCCGCTGCTTTTACTATTGGTATCTTCGACTGGTTGCATCCATCCCCCGAAGCAGAGTCGTGCAGATCCGGCGTTCCCCGAACTCAGAGGTAGAAGACAAGCGCGCAAGCCGAACGTGTGACTCGCTCTCGGAGGAGGAAATTGCAGATGCGAAACCACGTGACTAATGGCAACGTCCGATGTTTCGCCTATTCAAAACTAAACCGGTGGATGCGCCGGTGGGACGACCGCTCATTGAGACGCCAGCATGCTGTGGCCTAGGTTGCCTAGGCTAAGGTGGACCGTCGCCAAGAACGGCAAAGCTGTGCTGTGAGGACGTTGCTGGAAACGCTCTCATCTCGACGATTGCTCCGACGATAGGGCGGCGCTCGAAGATGGAGGAGAGCGATCGAAAAAAACCAGCCGAACGCAAGGCGCGCACCCTCTTTCAACCAGCCGAAGACAATGCCGCTCGCGAGAGCTGTCTAGAGCGCACCGAAACCGCCAGCCGAAGATGCCATAAGTCATCGAAATTGCTGATGATAGTACCCTGCTTATCTTTCAGTGCATACATGTTTCCTTGTCCTATGACTAGTTTTCTTCTCACTGATTTCATGCTGCGTCCATTCTTTGCTGCCATATATATATATATATATATATATATAACCAGGGACGTTGAAATAAAAGGAACACTATAAGCGTTAATAACGGCCAACCATGCCGCTGTCTTCGGCCAAAGTTTTTATTGCTTTTAGAGCGCTCTTCTGCAAGGCCGTTGTTGACCAAGGGCCCAAAAGTTTCCTTAAACTGAAAGGTCTGCGGTGGTCTAATGTCGTAAGAGTTGATTAAGGCTGCGTCTTGGTGTGTCGTGATGTGGGCAATCTAGAAGGAGGTGATGTATATCTTCATCTACAAATCCACAATCACATTCAGGGGTTTACGCACGGCCAATACTCTGTAAGAAATGTTTTGTGTCGGCAGTGCCCAGCCTTAGACGATGAATAAGGGTTTCCATATTTCTGTCTAATGACAATAAAAGTTTGAAATAAGCGGATCGATATGGTACAAATCAGAGCTTTTAGAATTCTGGTCAAACCTCGTATTTCTACACATTTTGAACGACGTTGCTCTTATAATGCAGCGTAATTTGTTTATTGATATTGGGAGCGAGACCACATCATCTTTGAGGTGTGCTTGTCATGCTGCGTAATCGGCTGCTGTGTTGCCAGGAATGTTGTAATGTCCAGGTATCCACTGGAATGTTATTGCATGCTTCGCTTGGCTTGCCTTTGTGAGGTCTTCAAGTGTTTCATATATTATACTATCACTGATTGTTCTTGCTTTTGTGCTGCTGAGTGATATCAGTGCCACCTGTGAATCGGTGAAAATTAGCCATTTTGGCGCATCTCTTACTGAAGTTATAAATATTATCGCACATAGGATTGCGAATAGTTCAGCCGTTGTAGACGCAGTGGCACGAAATAACTTAAATGATTCTTGTTTATTGAGGTGCGGTATAATAAATGCAGAAGTTGACGAGGTTGCTGCAGTGGAGCCATCTGTATAGACGTGTATGTATCCTGAATACCGCATATGTATCTGGTAAAGTGCTAGTTGTTGAGCAGCTTGAATGAACACATCTCTTTTTCTGAATATCCCATCTACTGACAATTCGATTTTTGGAAGTGAAAGCAGCCATGCATGGAGGATATTCGACATCTGAGTTCCAAAATTCATTTCTTGGCCATTAATATATGAAGATTTTCTTGAATTTCTTTATGAACATAACTTCTATCTCGTTTCATTATGTCTAAAGCCAATGGGTGGCTTTTATGCTGTGTTTAAAGACGAATATAATACCGACATGTTTCTGTGGTTCTCATAACTAGAAACGGTGATTGGCGAGCTTCAGCTATTACAAGACAGATAGAAGTCGCTCGTAAAATTCCTAGACATATGTGTGGCCTTCTAGCTAAAAGACTTTGAAGTCGCTCTTCTGACGTGTGGGAAAGTCCGTGTAAGATGGGCACGGAATACGCAATTTTTTGTCGTATTTATGCATTGTAAACAGTCAGCATTGGAAACAGTAAACAGTCAGCAGCTTCGACGTACCAGTCGAAGGAGAGAGAAGGGCAACTGAGGCCGCTGAACTGAAGGGACCACCCACTGCAGAACGGAGGAGCTACCCACGGTCGCGCGTGGTTCTGATTAAACTTAATTTCCTCTCTCTCATAGAAAATGAAAATGTCAGCGTATTATGGCCGCGTTCACATAACCGCAGTCGTAGTGAATCACCTTTCTGCAGTGGCGCGGCCCACCGCGATTTGCAGGTAGCAAATAAAGTCCCGCGCGAAGGTGGCGGTGCTTGGTGCGATGTAATTAAAATATAGCGCCCGCATTGCCTGTTTTGACGCAATGCGGCAGCCGTTTGCTTGAATCGCTGAGGGAGACTTGATCCCTTCAACCTACTCCTGTCTGGTGCTTAATCCAACGTGCCCTCCGTACGGAATTATCCCTTTTACACGAATGCGTTGAACTATAGAAAGATTATACGATGCTCTTCACTTGCATTCCTGTAGTCGCGGCTTACTTTTCTTCATTATGAGTTGCGTTCGCGCTTTAGTTTTGCGAGATTCTACTGCAATTCCGCCGTTGTGCCGAGGTTACGCTTTACAATCAGCGGTGGCCACAAAGCAGGAATGTTGTGGAAGTGCTTACAACTAAGCTTTCGCTAAATCATTCCGTTTTACCATGAGCACTTGCACTACATATATTGTTGTCTGTAATATTCTATAAACACTGCCCCATAAACTTGGTAGATACTTTGTCAAGTAAAAGAGCCTTCTTAATCCTCATACATTTTCTTTTTCTAACACTTTGGGTCCTCTTGCGAGGTTAGGCGATTGGCACTGCATAGTTCGGGCTTTTTCTATGCGCAATAGCCCGATATCTTTCTTGCCAGGAAGCGAAGCGATGAAATTTCCCCAGCACGCGAAAGTAGCAGCGTCGCTGAGAGCTCCGTGAACAAGCAATGGTTTACTCGGCCGTGTCTGCGTTAGCCGCGCGGAAACGAGACGGAAATGGCTCCTGTTTCATACGGAAATGACTTCAGCGTAGACAGTACGGTGGCGATTTATTATTATCCATGGTGTCAGGAGCTCCCCAGAGGCTTCGGAAGCCTTCGGGCTTTGAAATGGCATTATGAATGGTGATACGGCAGTAACATTAGAGCTCAGTGATCGTGGTAATACTCGTATGTTTTGTATGCTTCTTTTATGTGTTCAACTGTACAAAAATAATTGTGGCTCCTCGCGGCAAAGTTTACGCAGCTCTCCAGTTGGACGGGTAGGTCTGGTTAGAACAGCTGTGTCAATACTTCTGCGGCCAATGTAAATCTGTAGTGCCGCGCAGTTCCCCTGGTGGAGCCCCGTCTAGGCGACAGAGATGCCTGCGTAGCGCGCTCCGACAGGCGACCCAGTCTCTGTTGGCTTTGATTACGTAGAAGGCTATATTCCTGCGTAGAAGGAATGGCAAAACGGTCTCCAACTTTTCCTTTTTGTTTCAGACACTATGAGCAAAATGCGTGAAGCGCTGCCGCTTTGATGTCCTTTAGTATATCCTGCCACATTTCAGTGCAGGTGAGCTTTGTCATAAGCTGGCCGCCCTCGCTCACAATCGGTCGCATAATTCGTTTGCGCTTCTTTTTTTACTAAACGCTTTAGCGTGCCAACTACTTTGTGAATACGGGTCCAGGCACCTTATTTTGTGTGGGTTAGTTCCCTCTCATTCTATTGATTTCTTACCATCCGTGTAGCTGAGTGGCCGATGTCGGAGGTACCGGGAGCGTGGCCTCGGGCGTACCAATGACGAAAGGCAAAAATAAGGGAAAATGAGAGGAGTCGTTCTAATACACAACATATCCATCAAGCTCACTCAAGGGCCGCGTCGTCTCCGACCTTCACAATCTCAATGAAGGCAGATGACATCTTCGCCATGCGCTACTCCTATCTGCTCAGCAGCCGCTCAAAAAGTTTCCTGCCGTCGTGGGCCCGACACAAGCGATCTATGTGGTGTAAGGCCCTTTGATCAGCTTGTAGCCTCAGACGTAGCTGTACGGCTTCGGCAAGTACAGCATTTGATTGTGTGAATTGTGGAAGGCCTTGTAGTGCTCGGAGAGCCACACGATGATCTTTACCCAGACGAGCCATCATTCGAGATGGAACAGTGACCAAAGGCAAAGCAAGAAGCACTCTCGACAGCACTGTTGCTCGATAAACTCGCAGAGCAGTTGACTGATCGCGACCATATAGCGGCGAGCTGTCAGTGCTCGCACATATTTTATGAGAGAACGGGATGATGTACGCACAGCCTTAACAGTAGGTCGCCAGCTCATTCTGTCGTCAATGATTAAGCCAGTTTGTTGATGTTGTTTTACCCATGGTATAGAAGAATCATCGTCAATATGATTAAGCCAATGTATCGATGCTGTTTTACCCGTGGTATAGAAGAATCGTTTAGTCGAAAGCGTTTCAGTGATGGTCGTGCTCGCTGCGATGATGATGGGCAATAGCTGCCGACTTTGGCGGAGAAATCGGAAAGCCGATCTTATCGAGATAATCCACCGTTGCATCCAGTGCAGCTTGCATCGTTGTACTTTGGAGTCCAGAGCTTAAAGGGCCAGTAATTGATAAGGCGATATTGCTCCACGAGTAACAGGGTGAAGTTGCATGTCACATGACCAACGGGTACCTTTATTGTTCGGTGCAATGTGTAGTCTTAATTGTTTGACCTTCAACTGTAGCATAATAGTTGCAATGGCGTTGCGCTGCTGAGCTCGAGGTCGCGGGTTCAAGCACGGCCGCGGCGGCCGCATTTCGATGGGAACAAAATGCAAGAACGCTCATGTATACTTGAATTTAGGTACACTTTAAAGAGCCCCAGGTGGTTAAAATTAAACCGGAGTCCTCCAGTACCGCGTGCCCTCATAATCAGACAGTTGTTTTGGCTCGTATAACCTCAGAATTTAATTTGCTGAGTGTTGAGGTTCGGCGTTGTTGGTAAGACACACTTAGAATTGTTTAAGCGCCGTGATAAGTTTCTGCCTTTTAACTCGGTTCGTTCCAATCTAGTCAAAAGAAGCATTGTTAGCCTATGCTTTGACAACGCGCTTAGGAAGGCATGAGGCCATTGCATGATGCAAAGCTTACTCCGTCACACAACTCACATCACGCCTCTCACAAGAGGGGTATCCCCTTGCCGTTCAGGTATAGGTCCTACCTAAGTTGTTTTCGTATCAGCGCGCTGACCAAGGTGACCCTAATCTGAGGTGACAGTAAAATATTTGTGGATCGTAACTTACATAACTTTTCTCACAACTTGAAAAAGCTACAAGAACGCGCTAATGTCAAAGTTGTCTTTTTCGCCCCTTGCAAGTTATATAAGCTATATATAATCAGTAATCATGCCGCTGACAGAGGGAGCTCTAGAGGCTGTAGAAAGTGTCTCAAAACGCGCTTTGTTAACCACATTAAGAGAACATAGCAACAATGTAAAGAAAAGACGTAATGGCTTGCTGGTTCTGCATTGTAACATGTGTTATTGTGAGCTGTTATTTCCGAAATATTTTGTCGCGTCGAGACACAGAGGTGAACTCAAAGCAGTAAAAGTAGCAATTTAAATACCAAGTGTGGAGCATGCCTTCGCTAGCTTTGTCGAGAAAATAACTACCCTTTTTGAACGTGATATAGCGCGCGCATTGCATCTTTGCTTCCGCATGAATGTACTATGCCTGCGTATAAATATGTGCACCGGTCTCTAATAAAGCATTTGTTGAAGTTAGCCCGTACGTTTGTACACTTGCTTGTCCCCGTCTCTCACTGCATGTGCTTAAACAATCCTAAGTATGCTTAAGATTGGCACTCTTTGTATCTCCTCTTATTTCTTCCGTTGATTACCTTACCTTGCGCCCTGCATCTTTCTTAAGCTAAGTATGCATGCTTGTGCTTGGCAGTCATATGGAATTTGATTTCTGGGTCACACTTATGCAGACGCATGTGCATGGTGTTGGTCTGGATGGATCCAGTGGTCGAATGTAAAGTTTCAAAAACAGGGCGTTTCATTACATTGTGCGCGTATAGCGAATAGTGTTGTACATTCTCGATTGTACGCGAGCACTAGCGATTACACTGGAACGTATACGATAAGTAATGTGTAAATAGCGGACGCGCTATTCTAACAATCTAACCATAAAAGGTAAGATTGTTAACGCACAGTTGTGGCACGGTCTGGTTATTCGCCATCGCTACAAGAAAGATAGCGATAAGAACGAAATGCAGGCGCCCGCTCAGGGGTTTCCCCATGAATTGAAATTAGGGGGGGGGGGGGGGTCTAAATCATTAGAGGGGGGGGGGGGGGGCATTGTGAATAGAGGAGCTAGGAGCAGTACTCATCTTCATTTTTATTTCTGTCCTTGACTCCAACACTCGTGACAAAGATTGCGAACAGTTACTTCACTTTACACAAGGACGAACGTCTGATTTCTGAACAGACAAAATTAAAGAAGACTACACAAAACGTGTCGAGAAACTACGCGGCAGTTCAGACTACTTGCAATAAAACCTACAAAATCTAGCTGCTCAACCCCACTCGCGGAACGCAGACGTGGAAAATGCTGTAAAACACGCGCGCTTGTGCACTAGGCATAACATATCAATTCTTAATTAGGGACACGCACCACGAAGTCGAATCTATGCTGAACACTGTAGGCACACTCGGAAGGTGTATATGGGAGCTTCTATATCAGCCACGAAGATATGCTTTACATTAACATATCAAGATATGAATTTACGGCTGCTACACACAATTGGTTGAATATGTACAAGCACTCTTGGGCTAAAAGCTGCAAACAGCTTGACGGGGCCCAGGAGTTCACATACATAATGCCATAACCGTTCTCGAAAACTTGCTGGTGAGCATCTACAATTACATATACTATCTGCTCATGAGAGTCATGACGCAAGGCATACTGTAGCGTTAGTGCAGTCTTACAATCACAAAAAATTGCCCATCGATTAGGCGGTTGTTGAAGCACATAATCGGCGTAACCTTAAAGAGCGTGGTTATGTCGATGCCATAACTTGCGAAAGCTTGAGCTGTTTCTAGACAGAGCTCGATGGGACAATTACAGCTCTGGTACGTAGGGCTGTTCGAACTCGTGGAAACGTCCGTGCGTATATTATATACGCGGTCGCAATAGTACTCATTTACTACAATGTGACAATATGTTCTATGCGTCGGCTCTGACACGAACGAGCCAGGAGTAGCAGTACATAATGAGGGACGAAGAGAGAAAATGCAGCCTCATATATGGTGTTCAGACTACGCTGCGCTGCCTTAGCACAGTGAGCCGTTCACATAATCCTCGACTAGCGGTGGGCCAGTTTCGTTCAGTCTATCGCGTCCATGTAAATGCGACTCATGGAAGCATTGTACTACAGTGGGTATTCCCATGACGCCACGGGCGTCATACTGCCGTATTCACAGCTTCTGCAAAGTTTATATAGAACAGCTAGTCAATATAACGCGCATTTTTTCACTGTGTGATGTGTGCCCTGGTACGGTGGCAGCGATGAAGTCGTTGCGTACTCCACGAATGTATACTGAGCGTGAGCACTTAGGGCGGGAAGGAGCAAATCGACATGTTTATAGCTGACTCTCAATGTTTGCACTTACTTAGCTTCCTTCTTCTGAAGTTTTGTCTCCTACTTTACACTTGTTTACTAGGCCACGCAAGGCATTTTTCATATTGACAACAATGAACAAAAAACTTTGCGCAAGCAAGCCAGAGAGGGTGCGCTCTGGAGTGCACACGTGTATACGCCATGTAATCCACGGGCAGTCGTCGCGCAGCTGGCACCCACCGACAGCCATGCGTTGCGACGGTCGATAAGCAGGGAAAGCGAGAAAGAAGTGGCGAGGCAGTTTGCCTATACAATACCGCAAATCGTGCGTACGACACTCCTTCTGCGCCTGGAGGAGCTTTTCATGTCATTTTTGCTCGCGCACCGTGCTAAAAGCGGGCAGGGCTTCTCCCGGCGGGACACTCGGCGGCCCATCAAAGCTGTTGATCGCATTACGAGCATCGACTGTGGCCCATGTTCGGCGAGGTGGACCCCAAACAGCGTCCATCTCGATTGCGAACGGGCTTTTATGGCGTTGTTTTCGACCCTGCGAAAAATCGGCGCCACCACAGAGATAACGGAAACGATACACATGGGAGCGATAAGTGCCTGGAAAACTAGCCGCCGTTTTCGAGCTCTAGTGAAAAATGCTCGGCCAGACACACGCTTACTTTTTTTTTCTTTGCTTTTTTCTGCATGCAAGATACGTTCGTCATGTTTGTCTCATGATCAAGAACACGCAGTCGGGAGGTCACGTTGACCAGCGAAAACAAACCTGCAAGTTATCGTCCGCGCGTCCTGACACGGCATGTTCTAGTCGCATGGCGTGCATTTGCTTTGTTGCAAAGCACACCTCGTTTACAGGATAAGCCTGCTTCTGGCTTCAGATGAAAACAGTTTTGATCCCAAGGTTCTAGTGTACCTATTGTATGCTGGCTGGGTTCACGCCGAACGAAAAGCGAAATCATGTGGCCGTTATCAAAACTTGTGGCGAGGGTTGGTGCTTTGACGATATGTTGTATATGTTAGGCCAAAAAATATACACAAGCAATAGAAAAACAGACATGAGTAAACGCTGTGTCTGCTGTGCGCTGCTTGCACGAGAGTGCAGATTTGAGTTAATTGGGTGAACAATATTTCGTGTAAAACAGCGTAGCAACAGGACCACTAAAAGATGAAACAAAACAGAGGCGCTGACGAACAACTTGTTTATTAGCTGGGACAGTATGAGAAATTTGGCTACTGAAGAGCCCGGTATCTAAAAATTGTAGATAAACACACACAAATATTTTTAAATAATTCGTTGGCCCTTCCACTCCGTGAAGATGGTTAACCAGCGAAGCTGAAAGGTGCGGCCCCGCTGTTTACCACTGGGTTAATCCTGAGGGTTCATTAAAGTATTTCTCAATTATGATGTTACACACACATTCGGCTGCGACGGAGAGAACGACGTCATTGACGATATGCTCATATGCTCATACCCCTTCAAGCAATGGCTCATACCCCCGTAAACGCGGCCTCACCGCACTAACACTACACGCATTTTAACTACGGCCGAGCAGTGGCAGACTTTGCTGCTCAGCTTGGACCCAGAAGAGCAGCTCTGGGCCGTCCGGATGTCCGAAGACGCTGCCAGAAAGCAAGGACTGGCCGCCGTCTGAGGAAAGGGGGGCCTGGGCGTTATTCTCCCAACCCCTGCCACCCCCAGACCCCATCATGGATACAATAAAGTTTTATCTCTCTCCCCACCATTACGACGACAGAAGTGAAATTCTATGCTGGAATGATGAGCGGCAACGCAGCCAGTTGTGGAAGCAGACGACGTCGCCGAACGCGGGAGCAGTGGCAGGAGCGCGTGCTGCATGAGCACGAGCACAAGCGCTGTGGAAGAAGACGACGACGCTCGAGCCAATGCTGATGATGATAGTTCTCTGTACGCCGGTGATTTCGCCTATCCATATACGATTACGCCTAGACATATAAAGCTTCGTTTAAAAAAACACTACACAGGGAAACAGTATAAAAAGAAAACAGATAGAAGTTATCAAAAGCTCTCACAATCACTTAGAAAGAAGCGCTCTAGATAGGCTCTACAAATATACAAAGACCTTATTTAAAATGGCAAATCTACACAAGCCATGCGTAATGCAGAGTTAGCGTATCACCTGTGACAAGCTCGAGTAGTCTCTGCTCATGTTGAAATAGAGGAGTTCAAAGCAAAGCGCGCACGAAGTCACTAACGCGGGAAAATACGCGAAACGTCGATGGTACGACAATGTCATCATGACGTTATCGGGAGACAAAAATTGCGTCACTCAAATAGCATTATTCGCAAGCAACTAATGAGGTCACTGTTCACAAGAAAATCGCGCAAGGATTTCACAGCTCCTCTCTGTTCACAGATCCCGACCAGGAACCTAGCAATTTTTTTACACATAAGGGACGCCTATCCAAGGCGTCAATACGATCACGAAGGCAATTATAAAAAACCTCAAGACGATCATTGACGATAAACTGGGGATTCATTCAAAGTAATTACTTGTATACATACATGGAGGGAATGTATTATGGATAGCGAAGGCCACATCTGCTTGTCAATAAAGAACACATAAAGAAAGAAAGAAGGGCCAGTAGTGGAGAAGCGAAATACGGTCTATCAGGTGGATGAATTGGATAGTATTTGGTAAACAAGATACAATAGAAAGTCACAAGGGTAACAGACAAATCTTGTAAACCGCTAACAACCAAAAAGAGAACAATGAAAGTAAAGGTGACTGTGGTAAAAAGGAGAAGGCAATTGAAAATATGCGCGAAAACCATATAAATGTCGAGATATGTAATATCAGCGTCAAATAATCACACCAAAGTTACGCGGAAACACGCTTATTTAATGGTGTACGCTTCCACAATCTCGCTGATCACGGTATTTCCGTAGTGTGCAGGCCTGATCAAAAAGAGGTAAACATCCACACGTGTTGCAGTTCAAAGCCAAAGTATACTACTGATTGTTCATTTTACCAACTTAGAATGCTCACGCAGCGGTATGTAGAGAACTAAATACATTCAATTGTTTACACATATACATTCCAATTAAATCTCTTCAGAAGAACTTAAGTTTGGCCTAGTTGGTGTTTACTGTGAACAAAAGTTAAAAGACGAATTGGTGCACTTGCCTGGACACTGCAAAGACTGACCCTGTGAACCACGTTTCCAGGAGATAAAGATTCTGGGGAGAAGCCAGGACTAGACTTCACGCGAACTGATGGAGGCACATCATACAAGAAAGAAAGGCCAAGACTGTTAGCGATACCTCCATTAGGCTGTTTCAATCGGAGATAGTTTTTTTTTCATATATGTATATAAGTGGTTGCCCCGCTAGGCTGATGAGTGGACTTGTTGCGGCGTTCTGCGCATGTGATATTTCTTTATGTATTGCTACGTGTTGCCGTGAATAAATCACTCGAAAGCTACCGCCCGTGTCGTCGTTTTGTGTTTTTCTTTCTCTTTCTTCGTCTTTTATTAGCGGTCAACTTGACATGCTTCAATCTCTTGTTGTTCGATGCTTTTCAGCTGAGTGCCAGGCACGGGACCGTTCTGCGCTCTCTACAAGTTGGCTCACGCGTCCGTAGCTTGAGGGGCCGTCACTACGACATCACGTTCTACCCTTATTGTATCCTCCAATGTATTCCTTCTTTCTATCTTTTTTTCTTTCTTCTTTTATTTACTTCTTTTTTTTTCATCGTGGCACCTCATCTTGGTTGGCCTACTGCCGTCATGGGTAGGAGAGCCATGTTTTGAAGCCAGAACAACAATAGTGGTGTCGGCTGGGAGAGCCTGCTGCTGTGGCAGTAAATGAGTTTCAGAGCCGGAGGAATTGTTGAAGTTTGCTTTTTTTTTTTGTCACGTGTGACCTATCGATTATTGCTCGAGCCGTCTCAGTAACCGGCGAGAATGTCCAAAGTGTCAGAGGCTTGCTCATTGGCGGTGCGTACAACGAAACACATCTACTCTAGAATCTGTGGCACCTCCGGCCGAAGGCACGAACGCACGCACATGCGCACCGCTGCTGCGCTCTAGACCGCAGTGACTGGGGCTATATGCCACGACAGCAGTGAAAATTCCAACAGAATATTGATTGATTGATTGATTGATTGATTGATTGATTGATTGATTGATTGATTGATTGATTGATTTAGTTTAACGTGTAAAGTAACACACTGGCTATGACAGACACCGCTGTGGTGCTCATCAGCAGAACGCCATAGCCGATGAACCACCACGGTCTCGTCAAGTAAGTGTCCACAACGTCACCAGCAGCTAAAGATCTTTCTCAGTTGTCTGAACACACTCAAATGTGAAAAAAGTGCTCGGACTAGAGAGATTAGCTCTCAAGGCTCTACTAAATTTTCTCGTGGACAATGAGCTCATAAGTTTCTTATAAATAGTAGATAATGTGCATTTTTAATTTCCTTTATGTTCCCATTTCCTGTCCATGCTTATCTCGTTCTGATAGTCTTAAAACGCTTTCTTTTTCTGTATTTTCTCCCTGATCATTGCTCTTACTCTGTAAGTATTTTGCCATTTTCTTTAGACCTTTTCCAATGTTTCATATTATTATCTTTTTTTTTTTTGATGAAGTGGAGATGAAGAAGGTTCCAAACGAAAGCCAGCACCCTAAGGGCGTGTTGAAAGACCACCTTCAGAGCCTCTAAATAAATACTGTGACTGAGATGCTTTTGTCAGTGAAGAGAAGGGCAGAAGAGGGAATTGTTTTCATTATCATTAAACTGGTCTTTGTCACTTCTGCAGGCCGACTTCACACCTATATTACGGGCAGATTTATTAGCGATCACTCTAGTCCTACGAAAATCCCCAAGTCTATTTCTTTAGCTGTTGTAATGGTGGACTCCCTGTCCGTTTGTTCTGCTCTGTCAGTGCCAAATTCGTGTAACGTTCTCCGGTAATTTTATTCGTCTATTTACCAACACTTACGCTTAACCCAGCGCTGTAATACTTTACATCCACGCTTGTCAGTGCGTGAATCATGCGCTGCGCTTGTTTGTTTAAAATGGCCAAATCTGGTGAGGTGTCCTTGAAATGCCCGGTCCTTGGTGTTCTACGACGTTCTTCGTATATTACTGCTGCAAGACAGAAAACTTGCTGTTCATGAGCAACATTTAAAAAATGAATTCTGGGTTTTTAAGTGCCAGAACCACGATATTGTCGCAACGTCAAAAACAGCGGTCGCACAGCCCTGATCAAGAGGAATAGCAGCGGGTCGCCTTTTTAATACAGCGCGCTACTGCGACTTCTTCTTCTTCACCGCGCCTTGATAGAAGCGCGCATGCCTGCTCGCATAGTCATCCTCTTCATCGGAGTACAGGCGCGGCAGTAGGATTCTGAGGCACG
The DNA here is from genome assembly GCF_013339745.2 of Dermacentor silvarum. Taxonomy (NCBI): domain Eukaryota; kingdom Metazoa; phylum Arthropoda; class Arachnida; order Ixodida; family Ixodidae; genus Dermacentor; species Dermacentor silvarum. The sequence continues at coordinate 112,144,468 of NC_051154.1, forward strand.
CCGTAGTGGGCGACTCCGCATTAATTTTGACCACCTGGGGTTCTTTAAAGGGAAACTAAAGCAAAACACTAAATCAGTGCAGACTGATAATTTATTGTTTGAAAACTCTAATGTCGTTAAGCTCGAGATAATACGTTGATTAATAAAAGAAAAAAATGACGGTCAAAGTTACATTTTTTTTTTTAATTTCGCGCCGATACCCCTACGCCGGTACGTCAGTGTGATGCCGTAGATTTCAAAGTATTTTTTCGTATTTGGACCACAGTAGCTGAAGTAAATGTTTCCGAAACTTGCCACGTTCAGTCCTTGGCGCCTCTAGAACACAATGTAGCCCGTTTTTATCCCTAAAGAATTAACTGGGATCTACCAGACGCCGTCAAAATCCATGACGTCACGGTGAGCTGGTGCGGCAACTTCAAGGCGGTGTCGCCACCCGTATTTCTGGATTACCAAGCGTCTTTTCGGAGTGGTCTTTTTGGTATTGTGAGAAGGTAATCTGCTAATACAGGGGAAATGTTTTTTTTTTCTTTAGTGTACCTTCATCGTGCACCTATACCTAAGTACATGAGCGTTTTCGTATTTAGCCTCCATCGAAATGCGCTTGCGGCGGCCGGGAATCAAACCCGCGATCTCGTGATTAGCAGCGCAACGTCATTGCCACTTAGCCACCACGGCGGGTCATAAGGAGCATGCCCAATCATCCATTCTCAACCACACTGATTTTCAGCACCTTAGATCCCCTTGCCACAGCACATAATGTCTCCCAAGAAAATTTAAGTTTCATTTATTTGAATGTGTTCTTCGACAGTGTTTATTCACTCAAGTTTGGGGCGCTATAACGTAAAATGATTCCAATTTCTGCAATCAGCCTCCGCGATTGGTCAAAACACTTGCGAGCCACTCCCAACTTCGCCTGTCTGTCACGCGACATCACGAAAACCGCGATAGCTCCCCCTCTGATCACGGCCGGTCTGGACGCGCGCTCCCTCTCTCCTTACGGCCTGTTCAAGAGTGGCCGCTGCTCTACCGTGCCCTCCTGAGCTTCGTTGACGACACCGGCCTCACTGACCGGGTCTAAACCTTGACCTCCCCTTTCCCGCGCCTCCGGCGCCTCGGATGCTGCTGCTGCTGCCTCTGCGATCTTTCTCTCCTCTAACTGTCAATCCCACTTCCCCTCTGTGCAACGCGGTTGAGGTGTCCTCTATTGAGAGACAGTTATCGCGTTGCACTTAACCCAACTTTTCACTCCTTTCCACAACAATCTCCACTGCTACCTACCGCCGCAACTCTCCGGAGGCGCTGCGAGCCAACCCTCTCCGCTCGAAGGGAACCTCAGAAATGTTCGTTCGAGCATGGCTGGTCACGACGCGCGCTGCGCCCATCGGCCGCGCGCTGGTTCAGAAACCTTGCGCAGGTTTCTCAACAGGAAAGCAAGATACTTCAGTAAGAAACCAAGGTTAGAAAACATTTATTTTCATCTTAAAGGTCAGCAGTCTCTGGCGGTACATTAAAATGTATTATTACAATAAAAGCGTTTGCCGCTCGAACACGTTCAATCTGTTTTCATTGCACGAAACACACTAATGAGAAAGATACTTGTCCCTTTGAAGCTCTGACAACGTTGCACATGCTTAAAACAACTGAAAGCAGTAATATGCATTGCTTTTAATAAACTATACAACATTCTCGTGCGACTCACAGTTCCGAGACATGTCGTTTACAGCCGGAAATGCTTTCGCGTTGGTTTGTGGATGAAACTAGAGGGCTTGTCATTTTTGTCTGTTAATTTCTTTGTATAGTTGACAAGAAGAATTCGGAGAAACTTTTCACAGATCAGATGAGCTAAGCGTTTGGCGTGACTCGTGTCAACACCTTCCGGGCAGCACAGGAGGGGTGAATCTTCCAGATGCGGCTCAACGATTAGCATCAAGGTTTCGAGAATCTTCGATCGCGGGAGTTCTTTGACTGCCTTTTCAAAAAATGTCGAAATCATTTCCAGGAGAACCCGAAACTCCGCCTTTGGATAGTGAAATTCACCTTTCTCTTGTGCACGCAGAAGTTTGTACAGAGGACTGCTAGTCTTGTTCGTGGTCAGAAGCATGACGCAAGCGTCACACCCAAGATCACTGATAAGCTTGGCAATATAGCCACCTACATACACCAAGCCTGAGTAAGCAAGAGACGGAGGAGGAGCTGGAGGATGTGCTCGCAGAGCTATCAGTTCTTGAACTAGATCTTGAGAAACAGATGTTGCCGCTCCTTCCGCGTCTTCACCTTGCATGATGGCTTCTTTCCATGGCAGTGCTTTTTTTTTTACAATGTGATCCAGAGCTGCTGCAACGGCTCTTGTGTCCAGCGCGTCGTTACCTCCGCACATAAACCGAAGTTTACCGAATAATGCCTCGATAGGATCACTGTTGAGTTTCCTAGTCAGAACGTAATTGACCCCTCTTCTCAGCAGAAATTGGGCTACCTCCACTGTAGACTTAGTGCTAAAAAGTAGGGCGTTATGTGTTTCCTCTGTGAAGGTGCCAACACCAGTTGTGATGGAACAGTCTTGAATAGTCTTCACGTAGTTGCAAAATTCATTTTGCAGCCACAGTAATCGGTCATCGTTTTCCCTGAAGATGGGCATTTTGCAATCGATTCCCTTGTATGTTGTGTCATGAATGTCGAACCATTTTTTCATCACTTTCATGAAGTTGATCGTAGATGTCGCGTCCTTGAAAGCAAAGAGAGCAGAGTTTCTTCGTGAGTTCTGCTGGAGGTGTTCCAGCGCCGCAATGACTTGGGGCGAAAACACGTGCACGGCGCGTAGCACGTTCATTTTCTCAAGGTTTGACGGATACACATGTTTTCTTGTCAGATTTCTGGCCAACTTTACCATCATTTCCTTCTGGTACTCATACAACTTTTGCACTAATGTGCCACTGATGATGCCAGTGCCGTCTGTGAGCTCACGTTCCAAAAATTGACTGCGGACATTTTTGAAAACATGGCAAGGATCTAAACTTAAAAACATGGCTCTTTCAGCATCATGAGGCTGCTTCACTACAGTTGACAATGAACCATTCCCCATGAACTTGAACATTGTTCTGTGCGCAGAGTAGTTATCAGTGACAATATACGAATGACTACAAAGCCGCATTCCTCAACTGCAGAGATTACGTCTTTCGTCCACGCATACAAGTCTCTGCCGCTGAGCTGCCTTGTGAAACAGTATGAACATGGGATCTTGTACGAGCTGGTCACTCTGTGGAGCACGAAACATAAGACCCGGTTAGCAAGTGTTTCGTTCCTAATACATGGCGGACCATTTTCTGGCTTGTCTCTTATCCCAAATACTACGTCGGACTTCCGATCATATATGCACTTCGGCTTTATTGCAGTTTCATCTATTATTAATGAAGCCATGTGCTGTTTGTGGCTGAGAAGGGAAGCCTCGTAGATCAGCCTCTCCTTCATGGCACTACTCATTCCAGAAGAAGTTGAGCTAGGACCGACGAAGCGTTGCAGTGTGCACTTGTGTGGCAGTGTGAGCAGTTCAGTTCGGGCATGATCATAGCCTTTTGGCGACAGAAAGCGCCATATGACGCACTCTCTGATTACTTCTTCGGAGTAAGACTGGAATTTCTTCTGGTATCCGTCAACTTGGTGAAGCAGGAAGACAGCTTTCTTTTCTCCTTTTTCAACGATGAGTAGCGCTTGTCGTCACGATATGAAGAAATAACCTTTGTCTGTGCTTCTAGTTGCTGCTGTACTTTTGAGCACTTGGAGCGATAATACGCTACCTGTGAACGAAGCCTTGCTGTCATTAATCAGTTAGGACTTGCCCGCTGCGCATCGTACGTGTTTGTTGTTTGCGTGCATGTAGTAGCTTTCTGCTCGTTTCCTTGCTCCGAGGACTCTAAAGCTGCATTCTCGCCATCGTCTGGGCCTGCCGTTAGTTTTGCTCGCTTTCTAGGAGGAGTGTCTCGGACTTTTGGGATCCTACGTGCTTTCTTCGCACTGGGTGCTAGGTAAGACGGATAGCCTTCAAATATGGTTGGAATCGCACCGGTAACCAGTTTTCTTAATTTACAATCACTGACGTAGTCACTCGCCATAAAGTGCTTGCTGCATACTGTAGTCGAGGGCGATTTGTCATTAATGACGAGATTCTCACGCGAAATGTTTCTTTGCCATTTGGCGCACAGTTCCTGATCAGCTGGAAACTGGCGAAACGACACACCGGGAGTCTTTCCAGACCGCGACTGGCAAAACGGCACACAACAATACACCATAGCCACAATCTTGACATGCGAAGCTTCACTTCACAAGTCTGTGATGAGACTATCCATGAAAAGTCAGATGCAGAAACTTACTACAAAACGTGACTTTGTCGACAAGACATTCGAAGCATGCGGCAGGCGTGCAGATCACTTCACTCACTCCACGTGGCAAACCATTCATTCACGCATTTCAACACAATGAAGAAAAAAAAACAGCCCATGGAAAAATGTCACAGTTTCGCCCTAAGGGCGAAGCAATGAATGCGATAACAACACAGCAATGTCATACGAAGTAAGGTGAGCGGCTTTGGTAGCAATATGAATTGTAGTAAACATGAGCTGATTAAGTAAACAGGTGTGCTGCGGCGTAAGTAGACGGACATGAAGAGAGACTCGATGACCACGAGAAGGCGCTGATGACCAAACGGTGGTGTTGATGAGAAGCGCTTCCCGTGGGCAGCGCGTGCAAAGGGACACACCTGTAGCGCTGCACTGCCGATCCGGGCAGCATTGCATGTGTAGCGTGCGTTGGAAAATGTGGCCCGACTATTACTAACTGAATAAACAAGCGTGGTGTGAGCGCGCACAAACATGAATAGATCACACTGAATGACTGCAGACAACGACTGTCAGAACGCTGGCAGCAAGCGCATACGCCGCAGCGGCGAAGGTACGTGCGGTCTATCGCTTCAACGGAAACTGAGCGGCGAATGCACGGCGCATAAAGGTCAGAGCCTTGTGGAGATAAGAGACGGTGCGGGCGAGCGACGAGCGCGGTTGTTGGCAGAGTAGACGTGCGCCCCCCCCCCCCCCCCCCCCCCGCTCCCTCCGGCGCTGGCTTCCCGCTTCCTTGCTGGCGCGTGGGAGATTGAGTGCGTTCGCTCTCCGTGATAGCGCGCGTCCCCGCACGCTTCCGCTCGGGCATACGGCGCGCGGCGAAGATTTTATCTATAGGGAACCTCACGGCGACGGCGACGGCAGAAATCCGGTTGAAGTGTCCATATAATTGCTATCGCAATAAAATGCGCCCACGTGCGCGCCCTCTGCTATTGGTCCAATGTTTTCGGGTTGCGCCCACTTCGACTGTCTGTCACGCGACCTCACCAAACCGCGAAAACTCACCACGTCAAAGTGACGTGTACGCGAAAAAAATGCATTAATATGCCGAACAAAACGGAAAATTTTTCTGAATAGCCTGTGACAGACTGCCCCGTTCCGAAAGGAATAAAAGATGGCTGCCCGCCGATCGCTCAGGCCTTCGCTACTCGCACCTGCCGGTGAGCATGTATTTATTTGCGCATGATAAACCTTTTTGCGTGGCAGTAAAACGTTATCGAGCCCTTTCGGCATGCATATACGACATCGCTCTGCCAACTCTTCCTTGCTGAGGATCAGTTTTAGCGCCATTCTTATCCTTCCGTTGCACGCCGCCGCGGCCAGTGGGGCTCTACAAGAGGGCTCCACCCGAGAACAACCACACCAACCACTCTTCGTACAATAAAGTTTATTCTCTCTCTCTCTCTCTCTCTCTCTCAACCAGCCACCGCAAGCTAAGTAAGGCGAAGCAGACCAATCGGAGAAGCCGGCGCCACCCTCTTCATGCGGTTATCTATTTTCACTGTGCTGGCTCGGCCCCATCAAAACCCTCTCCACTAGAGCGTGTACCTAGCCAATTAGATACGAAAAACCGCTGAGTGTAGACAATGTTATTAGTTTTGAAAGCGAACAAAGGTGGCCTCCTATAGGCGAGGAGAGTGGTTGGGTTTTTCAGACAACGCTGCGGGTCACCACCCGATGCTTGCGTCGGTGGTTACGTAAATTTGACGTCAGGAGTTTGGAATCAAAACAGTTTGGAATCATTTTACGTTATAGCGCCCTTGGTTTGACTCCTTCCCCTCAGTGTTAGTCAGTCTTAAACCGTGAAACATTTCTTTGTAGAAGGTCGTATATTTATAATTCAAAAACTTCTACTTCTGGAAGGTCCTCCTCGACAGCATAGGCTGGACCTTACGCTTCCCGCCTGCGGCGCACAAACAGCCAGCAGGAATGTGAACGCAGGGATTACTGCTTTTCACAATTTTTTTAACACGAAAGTGTTTTATGCCGGGGTCCACCAAGACTTCACTGACGTATTTCCGTCACGGAAATACGTCATAGAACATAATACAAAGAAAGAAACCAGAAGAAAAAGTTCCACAAACATGCAAAATTTGGAAATCGAACCCACGACCTCTCGGTCCGCGACGATAGATCGCCGAGCGTTTAACCCATTGCGCCACAAACGCATTTGCAGAGAACTACACAGACGCGCCTTATATATCTAACACTCCTCCGTGTACCCGCGCTCTTGCTCGGGGCGGTGCCGCCGCCTACGAGCAGAAAAAATGTCACAGTTTCGCCCTAAGGGCGAAGCAATGAATGCGATAGCAACACAGCAATGTCATACGAAGTAAGGTGAGCGGCTTTGGTAGCAACAACACGCAGAACTGTTGTCGACGCCATCGGCGTTTTGCCCGCGTTCGCTCAAAATGCGTGCGGCGTTGGTGACTGTTGCCGGAGCCTCTGATATAAATAGGCACTGCGTGCCGCAGCTAAACGTCGCCTCCCTTCCCTCCCCCTCCCCCACGGCCTCTCGCTCGTTGGAAGAAGGCGCGTTTGCTCTACATACATGGTGATTGTGAAGGAGAACAGAGACGCCTACTTCTGCAGCCCTTAAGCGAGCACGGCGCAGAACGCGCGTTTGTTCTCCGCCGTGCGTTCACTCCCCGTGAAAGACGCGCCCCTCGCGCCCTTTCACTCGCACATACAGCGTTCGGCGCGCGGCGACGATTTCTTCTCCAAATGACGTCATACGGAACCTCACGGCGACGGCGACGGCAGAAATCTGCTTTTGAGTGTCCATATAATTGCTATCGCAATAAAAGAGAAGTACTGCATTATGACACTAACGCGCACCGACAGTGAACGCTTCGGTGGTCTCAGCACTACGACGCCTCGATGCCAGCATTCGAAGGGACGCTGGCATCAAGAAGCACTACCAACGCCACCTAGGTGGCGTTCACCGTACTCAGTACAGCGGAGCGTGGCCTCCGCAATTAGCTCTGAAAATGTTTCTGAAGTTGATCGCGGAGGCTGCAATTACGACGCGCTGTACGCGCTGATTTGACTCGGTGACGATTCAGTTACGTGCTTTGTCTTGCGCGTTGTATTAGTGTGTCAGTTACGTGCTTCGTCTTTCGCTTTTTTAATTCTGGGATTTTACGTGCCAAAGCCGCGATAATTATGATGCACGCGGTAGTGTTAAACTACGGATTAATTTTGCCCACTCAATGCACGGTCCACGGGGGTTTTTGCATTTCGACCCCGTCCAAATGTGTCCGCCACGGCCAGGATTTGATCCCGCGACCGCGGGCTTAGCAGCGCAACCCCGTATAGACACTAAGCAACTATGGCGGGTACCGAAACTGCCCCTCGCGGCAAAAAAAAAAAAGGAAGAGAAAAAGAAAGGGAGGTGGGGCTGGCGGCGCAAATGTGACGGTGTTTCTCGGCAGAGATTTGCCAAAATGCAGGGGAACGATATCGCTTGCAGACGCTGGTCGAGGCAATAGGAAAAAGTGTCGGCTGCAGGCAGTGTAGCTCATCCGCTCGCAGAATCACCTCGCCCCATTTCGTTTCCTTCTACCTCCACTACTACTAAACCCCTTTTGAAAAATCATTGCAATAGGATATTCCCCGGACGGCGCTTTAGAATTTCCTTTCGACGGGCTCTTCAGACGGGCTCTTTACATCTCCTGCTGTGATGCTACATTGGGGCACTGCTCTAGATAGGGCTCGGGGGGTGTCCTTTAGGACTGCTTACTTGTTCATCACTGGGAATAGCTGACCCGCTGAGGTGTGACACTCGCAGATGCGAATATAGAACCCTGAACCCCCTACGACGCTCGGCGCCTCGTCTCCCGGACCGCCTTAAATCGTTTCGACTCAGGACCATTCTGGATCTTTGGGGCAGAGATGAAAGCGAGCACTATGGGAGCAATTCGTGTACATCTTGATGATACGTCTACCCCCGCCCTCCCCTCTTCGAATTTCTGCTCTCTCTTTTCCTTTCTTCGCTTAATTATTGCTATCATTGCAGCCTGTAGTCTCGTCGTGTACTTGGTTTTCGGACTTTCATCGCTTGCACATTGAAATTATCAGTTTCTACATTTCTATTATATTTAAATTTCTTAAATTTTTACTGCACTTCCGTGCTGTAATCTAATTTTGATTTTATGTTGTATTCTTACGTTTCAATGTAATTACTCTTATTCTGTCTTTGTCACTTGGTGTACGCGCGACGGCGTCTATTATATTGCAGCGCTGCTCGTTTGTCTTCATAAAGTTCGAATGCGGTGTAACGCTCCGGAATTATCTTGCTTCATACCATTTCCAAACATGGCATTTTCACAGAAGCCAGAATACAAAAGCCGAACGCGAAACTAAACGGGAATAAAAGGGGGTGGATGTCGCCGTTTTTATTCTATACATGGCGCAGCCGCACGGGATGCATATTTTGCAGCATATTCTCTACGCTTGCTCCTTTAGTCATTTGGTTTTCGTTTCAGTCCTATTTTATCTCTGCTTTATTTGCGCCACAGATGAAGCCGCCATTCGCGGCGCAGCCGTTCGCTCGGTCGTGGGCAGTCGCTGTCGCAATCCAACTAGTCGCGAACCGCCGCTCCCCATGTTATCCCTTGATCCTCTGAGATTCGACGCCGCTGGCCGAAATTACAGCGGTGCTTTGGTGAGATATCGTTCGCCATGTACAACACTAGCTGGACATTTTGTGCACTGGCGACTTCTTATCCAGTGACTTTGTATGGTAGATAAAGCAGAGGGATTGACATTTCGCAAAGGTCCTTTGTCGAGCACAGTACTCTCAGTGTTATTATCGGTCGCAGAAACGAGGCAGAACTTGCTGGCGAACTTTTTTTTCTGTCATTTTTAACCCGTCCTAACATTGCTGGCTCCAGCACAAACGCCTTCCCATCTTCCCGACCTGTCCACGACAATTTTGGTACAGTTTGCTGCCGGCCTAACGTGTTTTGTCACTGTTGGCACGTTTCAAGAGACTCAAGCTGTTGCATCCTATACGGATGAGTTTTCCTGTGTCGTTAAATAGGCAGCTTATCTGCGATATTCCTATTCAATATTTCCAAAATTCTACATTGCTGTATACAATAGTCGTTTATTCTTATTCCTAGTCTTATCTTATTTATGGGTAACTCATAACTTACATTTCACAGGTTAGCCCAAGGCACAGAGGTATGTGGGGTAGCGAACAGCAGGAAGTCACAGAAGCGCATGTTGTACTGCATTGTTAGTATAAAGCTTCAAGACAAGAGCTGACATCAGAGAAAAAACAAGCTAGTTTCGACAAGATAGGGAACTCATTAATGTACACATAAATCTAACATAATAATTAACGAACTCTATGAATTCTTGATTACAAAGCATTTTTAACATAAAACAAGGCAGAATCATTAATGAGGTTATAATTACGAACGAGAATTTTTCTGTAAATACTCTATCAGCATTTACTATAAATGAAAGAAGTTGTCACTAGAAAGGGTGTTGAATATGCCTGGGAGATAAAGCCGTGTTGTAAAGCCACCAAACAGTTGACTTGACTAGACTGGAAAAACTTTATTTAGGTCCTGCAGGACGCGCTTCTACTCTGCCAACAACCGCGCTCGTCGCTCGCCCGCACCGTCTCTTATCTCCACACGGCTCTGACCTTTCTATGCGCTGTGCATTCGCCGCTCAGTTTCCGTTGAAGAGATAGACCGCACGCACCTTCGCCCGCTGCGGCATATGCGCTTGCTGCCAGCGTTCTGACAGTCGTTGTCTGCAGTCATTCAGTGTGATCTATTCATGTTTGTTTGTGCGCGTTCACACCACGCTTGTTCATTCAGTTAGTAATAGTCGGGCCACATTTTCCAACGCACGCTACACATGCAATGGTGCCCGGATCGGCAGTGCAGCGCTACAGGTGTGTCCCTTCGCACGCGCTGCCCATGGGAAGCGCTTCTCATCAACACCACCGTTTCACACACGCCTTCTCGTGGTCATCGAGCCTGTCTTCATGTCGGTCTACTTACGCCGCAGCACACCTGCTTACTTAATCAGCTCATGTTTACTACAATTCATATTGCTACCAAAGTCGCTCACCTTACTTCGTATGACATTGCTGTGTTGCTATCGCATTCATTGCTTCGCCCTTAGGGCGAAACTACTTATTTTTTTTCTTGGTATCACCATTTTCTTTTTTTTTTTCCTCTCTGTTTGGAGGCGCCAACGCGAAGCGGCGGTCATTGGGGTGTTGCTACGCTGCGCTCCGCAACACCCCAAGTAAAAGAATACTGCTCCAGTCAGGTAGACTGCTTCTTCCCTGATAGCGAGATTATATTTGGATCATCAAAACAGTGATGCGTTTATTTAGGAATACATGGATCCCTTAACAGCAGCCACAGTTGTGCCTAGTCACCAGCAGCCCAGCGTGTTCTCCGTTCCAACGCCGGCGGCGGCGTTGCAACGGAGGCGTTCCGCCGGTGCCATCCTTCTCGCCCTCTTTTTTTTCTCTCTCGCTTGGCAATCATCCGCGGAAAGCAAAATACGCGACCGGGAATACCTGGCGGCCGCTTCGTGGGCCTGCTGGACAAACATCTTTCGGTAATGAGCACGAAGGCTTATTCATCTTTGTCTTCGTCGGGACGAGTGTGTTGCGGCATTCTTCAATGGACGCGCGTTATATTATTTTATATTATATTATATTATGTTATATTATACACAGAGTGTATATACGCGTTTTAAAAAAAGACGGGCCATTCTACGCGAAGATAACCAAGTGCACATTGTTCACAGTCGAGTAGAGCAGCCGCCAGTAATTTTTTATTGCATTGAAGTTATTAATTATTTGCAATTAGCCAATCTTTTTAATTACTGCTCTGAATGGCGTGCTGCCAAGGAAGAATTTGTAGAAAATTGAAAGAAACTTAAAGCTGGCATGTTTTCAGCCAAGTACTTTATGGCCATTTATTTTTTCCGGCTGATAAAGAAAGCCGGCTAAAAATGAGAAATATGACGTGACTAACCGTGCACCCGCATCAAAAAGCAGCGCCCTCAAACACGCTCTACAGGAGTTAGTGACAGCACTCTTTCCACGACGCATCAACCACCAGTTATCGGCAATCTTTCCTTATCAACACCAAGGCACCACGCTGTCGCGGGTGGGGCTCGGCAGACAAAGCGCCAGCTCAGCCACTAACTCGTCTTCCTCGTCTTCTTTTCTTGGGATAGCTCGCTGAGGCGCCGTGTTAGACTGCGTTATCTCCGGGATCGGCCCATCATCATCAGTACTTTCCTTGTAGCACGCTACGTAAAAAAATGTGCGACGTTGTTCCGACTTCATGATTGCCCAAGTCTGTCATGCTTTAACATTTATTTGCTGGAGTACAAATGTCATCGTCGTTTTTAATAACCAAACAATGCTGGATAGCCAGGTGCCAGCAAAATGCTTGCCATAACATAGATTCCCACAGTTTATGGGATCGGCCCAATTTCTTTATTATACTGTATTGGTATATTTCATATTATAGACCAGAAAATCGCCAGAAATGCCACTATACTACTGCACCAAATAATAAGACATCAAATTAAGGTAGCCTGACAAAACCGGCGAAATCATCTTGTCACTTGGAATTCTCACATTGCAAGGCCCAGGGCTTACGATTATATTTGTCTTATGTTGTAGGCTAGCCAAACGGGCGCGAAAACTGTTTCACCTTTCTGTATTTCCTTTTATCTCAATGTTATGTTTTAAAATTTCCTTTACATTCGTTTTCCGGATAAATTAAAGAGTATACGATATTTCAATACCAGTCCTCTGATGACGACATGGATGAGAGCATTAACTGGGTTTTCACTGTAAATGGTTTTAAAAAATGCGAATTATACAAAATGCATGAAACCTTCAAGAACTTCACAGAAATGCTTAAATGCACATATCTTGGCCAATTCTGGTCATTAGCAGCGCCCGCTTACGTCATAGTTCTAGAGTAAGTAAGAGAAGCGCGTATCCACTTGGCACTGCTTCAATCATATTGTCACATTGCATGCACATATAAAGTGACAGCGACGAACAAGAAATACTACCAGAAGTGTGAGTTAAAAAATTCTCTATCGGGCGAACTTGTACCGATGAAGACCAGGTACACAGCAGAATAATCACTGGTGCTCGCGAGAACTCGAGAATGTATACAACACTATATTCGCATCGTGCGCGCAATCTGATAAGACAAGACTCTTTCGCTATAGAATCGGCGGCGACATTCAAGGAATTTCGGATAAAGTAGGCACGCTTTACGCCGAGTGATAACTTGATAACAGTGATAATGCCATTAAAAAAGGTCACCGGCAAAAATAGAAACAATCTACGGGTGACAATATCAAGGAAACTGGACTTTTAATGGTCTAGCTTTCTTATCATCGGGCCATATAAGCAGCCTAGTTTAATCTTGCTTCTTTAATATCAATCCACAGCCGTGTGCATGACTGTATAGCTCACCACATTTTTTTTCAGAGCGTAATCTTAGTCTGATACGCCAGCTTTTACACAGTGCTTCGTGCGGGTGTTATATTACCAGATGAACTGCGACGGGCTTCAGACGCTACCGCGTTTGACAGGTGGCGCTCGGGCGGAGCAATTGCCAACCAGGTGATGAACAACCAGGTGGGATATCTTACTCGGAAGAGCAGCTGGAAAATGCAACCCAACAAATTCAGGAAGTAATTTCAAAGGATACTAAAACAGAATGGACATATGTAAATTTAACAGGGCTATTTGAGCTAGAGCTTACTAAGGCACGAGTCACGCCCAAAGGGAACAGAAGACGTAAACCCAAGAGCGGGTGGGATGCGGAGGTTAAGAAGGCCATAGAGAAACGTCAGGAATTATCCAGCGAACACAGATATTCGAAGCAGAAGGGTGAACCAGAGGCTGATGTAGACAGAAAATGGGATAACTTTTTAAACTGTAGAAGGGAAGCATCCCATTTGATCAATGAGAAGATTAGAAGAAAGGGTACCCAATGGTTGTCAGAAGTATACACAAAAAGGATAGAAAAGAAGCGAAGAAATTTTGGAAACATCTCAACTCCTTGAGTAATAAGGCTAGCCTAGAGCAGAGGTTTATAGCTACAGCTAAAAGTGTTCGGCTAGAAGGAGAGGAGGCAATGGAACATATAACAACAATGATGACAGAAAAATTTAAAGAAAAAAACGTAGCATGTGCTCAATCTGGTGAGGATAGACTGGTTAGTGCAGTGGCTCTACTTGAACAAAGCGAGTGGGAAAGGGCAGAGCAGAGGGTTCCTAGTACCACGTCGACAGGTCCTGATGGCATCCCAATTATGTTAATAAAGACATTGGGCCCAAAATGGAATACGGCCCAATGAATACAGAAAAGCAAAACGATAATGGAAGGTAAAGCCCCCGACGGCTGGAGACTGAGCAGGATGAGCATGATATACAAGGAAAATGGAGACAAAGCCGACATAAACAACTACCGTCCCATAATAGTGACGTCAGTGGTTTACAGGGTGGCGATGCAGATTATAAAGGACAGACTGCAGGCATGGGTGGAGGGCGAGGAGGTGCTGGGGGAACTACAAAATAGGTTCCAGAAACGAAGAAGGTTAGAAGATAATCTGTTCTCATTGACGCAGTGTATTGAAATAGCAGAAAAGGAACACAGGCCCCTATGGCTCGCGTTTCTGGATATCAAGGGAGCCTATGACAGTGTAATCCAAAAGGATTTGTGGGACATACTGGGCACTCTAGATGTGGAAGACGGAGTAATTAATCTTTTAAAAGATATCTATAAAAGTAACAAGGTGCTTATAAAATGGGAAAACAAGGTATCTGAGCCTATAGATATACAGCAGGGGCTTAGGCAGGGGTGCCCTCTGTCACCTTTGTTGTTCATGCTGTATTTACAAGGCAGGCAGGCAGGCAGTGAACGTTATTTTAAGTCCTGAGGAGCGACTCCGAGAACCCCTTACGGGGGAGGAGCCACCGATTAGAAAAAAAATTAGAGAGGAGCGGACTTGGCTTCAACCTTTAATTTTTCAAGCAAGGAGAATGGATTAAACAGTCATTACCAGGACTGATGTACGCGGATGACATTGTACTTATGGCTGACAGCAAGGAAGACTTACAGGGACTAATGGACCTATGTGGTAAAGAGGGAGACAGCTTAGGTTTGAAGTTTAGTAAAAAAAAAATCGGCAGTCATGATTTTTAATGATAATCAGGGTAGTTAGCATAGGATACAGGAGATAACACTGGAGGTAGTGGATAAGTATAAGTATCTTGGAGTGTGGATAAACAATGGGGCTGAGTACCTAACGGAACATGAAAAATATGTAACGACTAAAGGTATCAGGAATGCAGTTGTGATGAAAAATAGGGCACTGTGGAATTACAATAGGTGCGAAGTGGTGAGAGGGATTTGGAAAGGGGTGATGGCCCCTAGTTTGACTTTCGGTAATGCGGTCCTGTGCATGAGCTCAGAGGTTCGAGCAAGATTGGAAGTAAGCAGCGAGGGGTAGGTAGACTTGCTTTGGGAGCACATGGAAATACACCAAATCAGGGGGTACAGGGTGACATGGGATGGACGTCTTTTGAGGGCAGGGAAGCCAGCAGCAAGATAGAATTTGAGGAGCGATTGAGAGAAACGGCAGAAAAGCGGTGGGCAAGGAGAGTCTTCAGTTATTTGTACATGAGGAATGTTGACACAAAATGGAGGAAGCGGACCAGAAAATTCTCAATCAAATATTTGGACTGCAGGAGGGGTGCAAACCAGGAAACAGCGGTTAAGAAAAAGGTTAAAGAAACAGAGAGGGGTCTATGGAAAACAGGGATGCAGAAGAAATCAGCACTGGGAACATACAGAACTTTCAAGCAAGAAATTGCCAAAGAAAATATCTACGATAATTCTAGGCGAAGCTCTTTGTTGTTTCAAGCCAGGACGGGAGTATTGCGGACTCAGATGTACCGACTCAAGTACCAAGGTATAGACACGTTGTGCAGTGCATGTATGGAGGAAGAGGAAACGGCTGAACACCTCATACTTTTCTGCAAAGGGCTTAACCCTACAGTGCAAAACAATGGGGCTGATTTTTTCAAAGCATTGGGGTTTAGGGACAGTGGAGGCAAAATAGACTTTAAGCGGGTAGAAATAACCAAACGGAGGTTATCTGTTTGGTGGCAAAAATCAAGGCAGGGGTGAAATTTCACCCTCCACAAAATACAAAATATGTTAATAGTCAAGGCTAGGCGGTGTGTGCCACCGCCCGATTTAAAGGGCTCAGCCTCATCCATCCATCCATTCATGCCGGCAACGTTTGCAAGGCCAGGTCCACCTACAGCAAACAACATTCCTCTTCCTCCTCCTCTCACTCGGTGGCTTTATGCCTCCTAGTAACAGCGGAGCTGTCTAAGCCGGCCGTTACTCCGTTAGTCTTCCACAAAAAATGTGGGCGGATCCTGGCGGTAGTGCAGAAAGGGTCCAAGCGCAAAGGCACATACCCCTTTGAACTAGCGAAGCTGAGCCTGGCTAAGTCTAGCTAAACAAGGTTGGGACTACTTAAGCTTAGTCAGTCATCGATAGCCAATCGATAGCCAATCAATAGCTAATTGATAATCGATCAACAATCTATAAATTCCGGAAAATGCTGGGGATGATTCGGTTGTGCATAGCCTAGCCCAAAAGCCAGGACCAGCTAGGTGCCCATCAGCTCCGCAGTCTCTTTAGCATTGCGCCTCCAGTGCAAGCTACGCTAATTTTTTGTTCAGGGTCAGATTGAATTTTCATGCACCTCATATACCCTTGAGAAAGCGGCAGCTCTTGACGCATGTTCACATCCAGTTGTTCCTCATTTAAGTTTCTTTCTCCAAACTTTAATTATTCTCCAATATGGCATAATGTTGAATTACATTTCAGTTCATCTAGTCGAATCTAGTTAGTCGCCACGGTGACTCAGTGGCTATGGCGTTACGCTGCTAAGCACGAGGTCATGGGTTCAATTCCTGGCCACGGTTGTAGCATTCCAGTACATGGGGACGAAATGCAAAAGCGATCGCTTACCTTGCTTTGGGTGCACGTAAAGAACCACAGATAGCGAGAATAAATCGGGAGCTGTCCACTACAGCGTACCTCCGATAACGCACTGTGCAATTTCGGCACATTAAACCCCATAATTTAAAAACTGCTACTTAAGGCGTGTTATGCAGGACGAATGCAGGTTTGACCTTGGTCCTCATCGTTCGTAAAAGAAAGGTAAGTCGTTTGTATAAAGAAAGGCACATAGCAACGGGGGCTTGCTAACTGTAATAACGAAGCGATGATTGTGGAGGTGCTCGTATTATGCTGTTTCAGCAGTTGTGAGCCTTTTTAGTACCCATCCAGTTGAATCTCGGTGCGCGTTGCTGTGAGCTAGTCCTCTAAAGCGCCTCAATCGTACTATTATAAACAAGGAATTGAGAGTAAAAGTGTTTCTAGCCTCCGACGCGTGACGTCGGAGGCTAGAAACATAATGGCGTAGAGGGCTGTTGTGATGTATAACGTCAGCGGCTCAGCAGAAAGCCCAGCGCCCGAGGCACTGAGCGATGGTGTGGTGCATCACGTCGTCCGAGGCTCATCACGCCCTGGACGCTGCCAAAAAGCGGGTGGTCAGGTCCCTGCAAAAGCGTGAATTGAAGAACTGATACAGAATTTTTTTCCGCGACATATGTAGAGTAAGCGCAACATATGCATCACAATAGGCAACGACGTGTCTGCGCTGGGTATTTATGAGGCGAAAATCAGTGTTTCCTAAAAAGTCGCACATATGTTTAAGTACTTTCTTGGGATTCCAGTGTTGTTTCCTTTTACAGCTTTGTTTTATTTGATTCTAATAAATAACAACATATCAATCTTAAGCAGTTCTTACGAACAGCAATACTTCTGAATCGGGACCTTTGCTTTTGTCAAAGTCTATGCTCAATTCCCAGATCCATTAGCGGTTTTTTCATTTGCAGCGTTTAATTTAGGGCCTCTAAAAGTTCTTTATCTGCATTATCCTATCAAGCTCCATGAGTAATTGCTACAGATGTCTGACGCCACTAAACTTTCTAAGCTACACCCTCAGTGCGTCGCATAAGTCGAAGGCAAGAACTTGCACATGGAGGACTCTAGATGACGTTTCGTCCCTCAGAGTCGTGGTGCTTTTTGCTAGGAATTATATCGTCCAGCCTCGCAAGATACCTATGAAGTCAATGCTCTGTATCCTATTTCTTGGACGTATCTAGCCCTAGGCGCCGACTACGAGGGGGCTCCGAGGCCTGACCCCCACCCCCGGGCGATTCCGAAGCCTGCCTCCCCCCCCTAGAGTGTCATTACCAGAGTTATGTTACCCACATTATTTGAGGTTTCTTTTGTGTTGTCTCTACCCTCTCACTTAAACGTTTATTGTGGCTAAAAGCTTACTGCATCATTGTTGGCACATGCACCGCTTTTAATTCATACTTTCGCTATATTTCTACAAATCCTGACAATAGGAGGACAAGCACATTAGAAGCACTAGTGGCGTCTACTTCATCCCTATTTTTTCACTTAAACATTTTTTTTTAATTTCCACTGTGAACACCATGCACAGACCCAATATATTTAAGTATAGTGGGTCTGTGTCCGGTGCAAAGTTTTATATTGTGCAAAGGTTTATATTTTTTTAACAGAAGGAGGTCGCCAACTAGCAATTACTTCTAATTGTCTGTATAGCCTATGCCTAAAGAATGAATATGTTGCTGTAGGTTCACCTCACTTCAAATTGTTTTGCGTGCTTTTATGACCCTCAAAAAAACCTGCAGACTTATGTGACCCCTTCGGCAGAGTCTTTTATCATCCGCCGTGGTTGCTCAGTGGCTATGGCGTTGGGCTGCTCACCACGAGGTCGCGGGATTGAATCCCGGCCCCGGCGGCCGCATTTCGATGGGGGCGAAATGCAAAAACACCCGGGTACTTAGATTTAGTGGCACGTTAAAGAACCCCAGGTGGTCCAAATTTCCGGAGTCCCCACTACGGCGTGCGTCATAATCAGATAGTGGTTTTGGCACGTAAAACCTCATAATTTATTTAGAGTCGTTTATCAATGGCGTGTGAAATGGAAGTGCATGACATGTGTCGCAGTATTGCTTCTCGTTCCAGGAGGCAATGCTAACGACTCATAAAAAAAAACTCTTCTAAACAAGTGCAACTGACTGTTATTAAACAATATATATATATATATATATATATATATATATATATATATATATATATATATATCATAAGAAGCCAACAAACATTGACACCAAGAACAACATAGGGGAAATTACTTGGACACACTAATTGAATTAAAGAAATGATAAATTAATGGAAATGAAAACAGATGAAAAAACAACTGTCCGCAGGTGGGGAACGAACCCACGTCTTCGCATTACGCGTGCGATGCTCTCACCGTTGAGCTACCGCGGAGCCGTTTTCCCATCCGCTTTCTGGGGTATTTATGTTTTACAACTAGAACTCTGGGAGTGTTAGCCAGCGCCACCACTCACAAGCCTAGGGGCGGATGTAGAACATCCTTTCTGCCGCAGGCGTCACGAGCACGTGATCTTTTTGGGTGATGGCCACTGGTCAATAAACCCACTTATGCTCCCTGAAGGCATCAATGTCGCCGGATTCAAGCCCTCGTTATGCAATGAACGATATATATATATATATATATATATATATATATGGGTGGGGCTTGGAAAGCTGGTCGGGCCCCAGCCCCCCCCCCCCCCCCCCCCCGAATGTATCAAGCCAACAGCGCACAATAATGGCCCATGGCATTTAGTATAGTACACCATATTGTGCAAACTCGCTGCTCTATATTTAGCGATACAATCTGTGTGGAAAAGCTAGAAGCGTCGGTGGCTAACTGCACTTCAAATTACGCACTTCAACTACTCTCATTACAACGACCCATTACAATATGTATAGGAAACCGTATTAACGTCTTATTGACTCACTTGCTATTCTCCTTAACGTCCAATGTCGCACTCTCATTTATAACTACGCTACCCCCCTGCTGTATTGACAAACCCCTTGGCATGCTTCTTGCTTCCTCAAACCCGGCTATTCCATCCATGCAGTCAGAAAGAAAATGTGCCATGCACTGCTCTCAATTTGATGCCAGCGTCTGTCATTCTTTCTCTTAGTCGTACGTGTAGTTGGGTAATCAAGACTAGCTGTATATCTGTACTATATGAGATGCACCTCCCTATTTATGCTGCTGAATCCAACTACAGAATTAAAAAAATAAAAGAACGCTCAAATGTTGTGCAGCAAATCTCCGACTTGTACATATTGAACGTGCGTCTTCTTTTCTTTTACGACGTGCAATGGCTTGGCATTCCAAGCATGCTGGCTCTACTAACTAAAGATTCATTTTTCATCATATGCCGGCACTGCTGTACAATTCTGCGCGGGTTGGTTAGCCTGCTAGCAGAATATTACCTTCGCCCAGCAGTAGTTATAACATGCTTCTGACTATGAATTGTGTTGAGTTCATCTATTCACAGCAGTGTTTTGACGTCGCGATTCTTTTTCCCCACATTTCACTTATTTTAAGGTATTTATGCTGGACCTATTTATAAGTCATCTAAGCATTGCGGCGTTGCAATTTTCTGCACTGTCGATTTGCATTGGAGCCATTTAATGTTCCCTTCAAGGTAAGCAACATAGTTTGTAAACAAGCAAACAATAAAGTCCCCAAAATCCACCTGCAC
Organism: Dermacentor silvarum; assembly: GCF_013339745.2. NCBI lineage: Eukaryota > Metazoa > Arthropoda > Arachnida > Ixodida > Ixodidae > Dermacentor > Dermacentor silvarum. Next base: position 112,164,627 of record NC_051154.1, read on the forward strand.
ACTGCCGTATACAGCTTTTTCCGTGATTCCTTCTTTTGTCACAGTTTTACTTGTTTCTTCTTACTCCATTTACCGAAACATTGGGGCTGTCAATGTTTTCTATAAAAATGTCGCAGTTTAACGCGAAAGGTGAAGCGTCGATTGCGAAAGCAAATTAGCAGAGAGCCATGCGAAGTAAGGATAGTACTTTTATCGGCCGTATCGACTTGTGAACATTAGCCTGCTAACTAAATTAACAAGCATAGTGTCACAGCGCACAGCAAACATGAACACATCGCACTCGATGACCGCGGACGTTCGCTGTCCAAACTCTGGAGTGGGAAAACGTGGCAACAGCAGCGAGCGAAGTGACCTTCGTGCATTTGTCTATCGCTTCAACGCAAACTGAGCACCGAGAACACACTGCACGCACAAAGCTACAAGCCGCCGACGCAGACCGCGCTGCGGCCGTGCGACCGCGCGCAGCCGCCACATACACTTGCAGCTGTAGTAAAATGCCGCCCCCTCCCTCCCTCCGCTCCCCCCGATCTCGCAACGTTGGGTGAGGCGAAAGACGACGCACTTCCTGCCCGCTTTCTTCCCTTTTGCGCGGACGAGATTGAGCCGCGCTCGTCGGCTCCCCTCGCACGCTTTCACTCGCGCATACAGCGTATATAGGGCGCGTAGCGACGCTGTTCTCGCCTTTGGACTTTATACGGAACCTCACGGCGACGACGACGGCAACGACGGCGGCAGAAATTCGCCTAGAGTGTCCATATAATTGATATCGCAATAAAATGTGCAAGTATTTAGTAACTGAAAAATGCCGTCCTTCGACAAGCAAAAATGTCTTTCTTATGAAGCAAACATCGAACCGCTGTACCTTTCATCTTTTGTATACTGCCCGTTCACTGGTACATTGACGCAATGAGCCTGCTATAGCCTCCTCATCGTGCTTTCATCGTACTGAGAAGACTGGCAGCTTTATCATTCTTGCACAACCTCATAATGACCTTCAAATTACGTTCAACCACTTTCTTTTCATTGGTCATCATCATTCGCTCAGTTGCATTCGGGCTAATTTGCTATACACTTGTATATTAATTGGCATCCGTGAACATATCGGAAATTTAATTTTTCTAGTAGCGGCAACACTCCATCACTTTCTTCTGCTCTTATGGGCTTCAGAAACGTCTATCTCGACTGCATCGTCTTCGTCAACTGTCGGTGGTCCTAAGTCCCTTCTGTAGTGGCGTCCTGTGCTTCCGCTGTCACCGTTGACAGGTTGTCAGCTGCAAGGTGCCCCGAGTCAGTCATGGTACTAATTACAAATTAGGGGTGCGTCCCACCTGGTAAGGTCGTCTGCTGTCGTGCACAGGAACAATGTTTGCATTTATTTATTTATTAAAGCGGCCCTAAAGCACCTTTTTGGAAAAGTAGTTTGTCTATGAGGCCCTCGCACTGCCCTACACATTGTATTTGCAATGGAGAGCTTATAGACGAGCCCAAGGAAGTTTTAGACTTGCTTAGGCTTTCTCAAACTTTGGCAGTTAAGCACAGTCAGAAAATAAAGCCCGGAGCGTGTGCTTGTCATGGGCAGAAAGTAAAATGTTGCAGCACGCAGTTTTACGGGACTCTCGGTGAAACCTTGGTACAAGCGCGGAAGCCCTTTCTCTTACCTCCACAAATTCTTCTCGTCTTCTACGCACTCCGCGTATCTTCCGAAATACTTTGTTTCCGTGTCAACAACGAGCATTACTTGCAATAGCAAGTGAGACGTTTGCGCTGGTTCATGCCGTCTTGTCTGAAGCTGTTTCTGTGTCATATGTCTCGTCGCGCAAAAATGAAAAAAAAAATTTAAAAAGGCGGAATACGCCGGGAATGTGTGCGCCGAAATGTCAGAGGCAGCAGCCGCCAATCGCCGACCGCAGCCAAATCAAGAGGCTTCACCGCAAGGCGCGTTGTTTCTGCGCCTTGCAGCGCAAGTTCGTCAACGTGGCCCTGGAGCGCCGATCGATGAGCCGTATCACGTACGTCCGTGGCACCATGTGCAAGATAGACATGAACTTTCTATCACAAGACCTCTAATGCACAGTTTAATAAGAAATAAATAAAAATAGCATTTTTTAAGGTTTTGTCAAAATAAAGCACGTTTTCTGACCCCAAACACATTTCGGCCGCAGACGGACTCCCGCTGCTGCTGCTTTCTTCCACACAAATACGCTTGCCCACGGCGTCACCTGCGGGGACTGACACTCTAGAAGTTTCCTTTATTTGACCTCCTTCGGTGGTCAAGCGGCAGCACGTGCAACAGCAGAAGTGCTCGACCAGTCCTGCGCAAATATGTCGCACCTTTTCTTCAATTTCGAGTATCTCTACTTTTTTTTCGCCGCTGTGAACGCATTCTGTTCTCTTGCAGAAGAAAACCTGCCAATCTTGACCTCCATCTTCACTGATGCCAAAGAATGCATCCCGACTGAACAGAACCAGAGAAATGTTACGAGGAATCGCAATATGCGGGAGTGAGCGACAAAACTCATTCAGGGTATCTTGAACGTTGGAAGCGGGTAGGCGTGTATTGCCGCGTGAGGGTAGTCTGGTTGCGCATGTCGCGTCAGCATCCCCACTTGACCACGATAACTTTTCACTCGTGCGATGTTCTTGGTAGAAGGAAATTTCCCAACGTAGTCGTTGATGCTTTTCAAAAACTATAGTCATGTTGGGTACTTCGCATTCTTGCAAGGGGAATGTTTCTTTCATTTCACACGCGTTAGCATTCACAGAAACCGTTCTGCCTCCAATTACATTCTACGCTCCTTTATGGGGAAGAAAAACTTATCGTGGACGCAGAATACCCGTCCGATAAATTTTCACATAAGATGCATCGCATATCCGAGGCTATCGTAACGTAGCGCAAGGCAGTGTAGCATCGCCAGCATTGACGATGTTGAACAAAAAGAAAGAAAGAAAGAAAGTGAGCTTGCGTGTTCCCATGCAGATGAAATTAGTTTCACAACTTACTGATCCTGTAAGTAACGTAAGGATTGCTGAGTATAATTAATGGCGCTACAAGTTTCAGTTTCGTACATCGAATGCTAGTAGAAAATGCCAACACTATTTCCATCAAGTATGGTAAGACAAACTCAGAACCAGCGTTATTGTCATCAAATTCATGCTAAGCATTATTTGCATTTTGAATACTTTGTAGCAATGTCAAATCATTCGTGTGGCTTTTCTTCAACAAGATATTGTTGAAAAAACGACTATGAACTCGCTCTTTCGTACCAGCACGCGAATCAACTACTTCCAACAAAATGAAACACCTTACTGTCATTCCAGTAAAACCCGTATCGCCAAAGTTAGCGCGCTCCCGCCGCGGTGGCTCAGTCAGCTAAGGCGTTGCGCTGCTGAGCACGAGATCGCGCGATCGAATCCCGGGCGCGGCGGCCGCATTTCGATAGAGGCGAAATACAAAAACGCCCGTGAGCTTGCGTTGTAGGGCACGTTAAAGAACCCCGGGTGGTCAAAAATTAATCCGGATCCATCCACTACGGCGTGCCTCATAATCAGAATTGGTTTTGGCACGTAAAAGCCCAGACAGAAGAACAAAGTTAGCCCGAAAGGGGGCCTGCCTTTCTTTAACCATGGTGAAATGTTTGCACCTGCGCGATGGATTTGACCCATTACTGCCGTATTGACGGATCAGTTTTTTTTCACAGGAACAGGAATCCTTAATCCATTTGATTTCAGTAATAATCAGCAAACAAGCTGGCCGTTTAGTCAACACCGCAACTCTCATGGCACATGTAAAAAATTATTAAATTGTATGGCTTAGTGTCCCGAAACTGCATAGTGGATTGTGAGGAACACCGTATAGTGGAGGGATACGGATTAATTTTGACTGCCTTGGGTTCTATTACGTTCGTGCTCCTAAATATAAGTAACACGAGCGTTTTTGCATTTCACCTCCATCGAGATGCGGCCGGGAATCAAACCCGTGGCATTGTTCTCAGCTGCAGAACGTCGTAGCCACTTAGCCACCGCAAAGGGTGTATGGAAAAAAATAAAGGAACGAAGCTGATCCCGAAAGTGGCAGATGGTTGATTACTAGACTAACCAGGTGGGTTTTTACGCTTCTCGAAGCAATCATCTAATCACGACTCAATAAACCACTGCACATTCCCGTACGCGAACCATTCTATCCGCGAAGAACAGCCCTCGACGAGCACGTCGTTCGCTCATAGATGGTTACATAAAGATGGTCCGGATTTACTTCTTGCGGAGCGCAGTGGTTCTTCGAGGTAGAGTTCACCTTGTGGCCTCCTGCTCCGGTTTCTCGCTTTAATCACGCGGTCCCCTCCAGCTCTCCCCAGCGTCTGTGATTGGTGCGCACCAGCAGTGCACCGCGCACCCGGTGTACGGAGCCATGAATCTCGCGCAATATGCTTGGCTGACATGGACACTCAGTTGCACCCACGCCCGAAAAATAAATTTATTCATTTATTTATTCATGCTACCTCAAAGGTCCCAGAACGGGACATTACATGAAGGGTGGGCACGTAGAAAAACGGTGGGACAGGTTAGGCGGCGTGACTTGAAAGATGGTCTTCAATAGCAGCTTTGAAACGGGAAATGTTGGGGATGAGGGCGATGTCAGAAGGAAGGGTATTCCATTCTCGGGCTGTGTGCAGAAAAAAAAAGAACGCTGATACGTAGTGCAATAGGCGCGTGGTAGATACACAGCATTGGGATGCGTATAGCGGGAGAAACGATGCGCTGGAATGATGATGTGATTACCTGTGGGCAGCGAATGAAAGAACCTAAAAAATGAAAAAGACGAGTACTTTTGCGGCGGGAGGCGAGAGAGGGGAGAGACAGCCGGGTTTTTAAAGCTGAGACACTTGTATTATAGGAGTAGTCAGAAAGAATGACCTGGCAGCACGGTTCTGAACCAAGTCAAGGGAATTAATCATATTAACCGGGTGGTTTTCATAGATAGCACAGGCATATTCTAGTTCAGAACGGATTAGGGTTTTATATGCAAGTAGTTTGTCTGAAGGAGATGCTGAAGACAAGTTACGGCGTAGATAACCTCGTAATCAATTGCAGAAATTAGTTAACTGAATAATATGGTGGGTCCAAGTTAAATCACTTGATATATGCATTCCTGGGTATTTAAATGCGTGACACTGTGTTAAAGTACAGTTATTAAGGGAGTATGAAGGCACTGCATAATTACGACGTCGATGAAAGGACACATGGGTACACTTACTGACGTTGAGGGACATGCACCATTTGCTGCACCATGCCTGGATTTGGAGGAGGTCTACCTGAAGAGCGGAACAGTCTAAACCATTCTAAAGCAAGTCTAAAGCAGTCTAAAGCAAGTCTAAAGTTATTTGACGGTATAAAGCGCAGTCGAGGACGGCAGAAAGTCAGGTGGGATGATGAGGTTAGGAAATTCGCAGGCGCAAGTTGGAATACGCTAGCGCAAGACAGGGGTAATTGGAGATCGCAGGGAGAGGCCTTCGTCCTGCAGTGGACATAAATATAGGCTGATGATGATGATGATGATAAAACGCAATCATCCGCAAAAAGACGAATGTTCGATGATAAGTTAAGTGGAAGGTCATTAATATATATGAGAAAGAGGAGAGGCCCAAGAACAGAGCCTTGGGGCACACCAGATAGAACAGGAGATAAGATTGAAGAGATTGAGTTAGCGGAAACAAACTGAAGGCGATGAGTTAGAAATTCATGGATCCAATTAACAATGTCTGGATGAAGGTTAAGGTGGGAGAGTTTTGTGGAGGAGAAGGATGTGTGATACTTTATCAAAAGCTTTTTCGAAGTCCAAAAATAGAGCGTCAATGGGGATGGTGCGATCGAGATGAGAGTGTAAATCATGTAGGAACAGAGCAAGTTGAGTGTCGCAAGTATGAGCTATGCGAAATCCGTGCTGGTTAGGATGAAAGAAATTGACATCTGAAAGAAAAGTGGCAATGTGTGAATGTATGACGTGCTCCATGAGTTTAGAACAAACACTGGTGATGGAAATTGGATGGTAGTTGTTAGGATTTGTACGGTCGCGTTTTTTAAAGATGGGAAGAATTTTATCGTCTTTCCAGTCAGTGGAGACTGATCCAGTTGTGAGAGACTGTTGAAATATTAGCGTTAGAAAAAGAGTACTGATGTGCTAGTTCTTTTTAATACCTTGGAGTTAATGCCGTCAGTACCACACGAAGAAGAATTTTTAATGAATCAATAATTTTAGCAATTTCGTTCACGTCAAAAGTAATGTTTGCCATGGAGGGATAAGTAGAAGGTGGCTATACTGGAAGAATTTCAGGGTAGTCATTAGTGAAAACAGATCAGAAAGCAGTGTTTAAAGCATCATCTACCTCGGTTTCGGGGACTGGGGAGCCAGAACTGTCACGGAGAAAAACAGTGTTGGACAATTGGGGATTAATGCATTGCCAGAAACGTTTCGGGTTATTGTGCAACATAGAGAGCAACGTGGTTGAAAAAAGGCCATCTTTGGCCTCCGAGACCTGCTTGTCGCATTGCTTGACTGCAAGGTTACATTTCTCTCACTTAAGTTCGGATTGAGAAGAGTTTGCGGAACGAAAGAGATGCTTTTCTTGTTGTTTAGACGTTTTAGTGTGCTATTAAACCACGGGGATTGTTTCCGTTAATTATTTGTTATGGTGGGAACGTACATTTCACCTAGACGCAAAAATTCAGATTTAAACAGTAACCAGTTAGACTCAAGTGAACGAAAATAGAAGTCAACCGTGAAATTATCGTAAAAGGTTGTTAAATTTCGGGTCATACTGTTATAGTCGCCTCTGTCATAAAGTGTGAGTTTTTTTTTTTTTAGTTTTTCTTTGCTTGGATAGATGGCATGAAAAAGTAGAGTGCAATATTTTATGGTCACTGAGGTCATTCAAATACGTGATACGGGAAAGGTTTTGAAGGTGTGAAGTTGGCACCAAATCCAAGCTATTAGAAGAATGGTCTGTGGTGCGGCTGGAATGACTGACAACTTGGGATAATCCAAATGTGAGACACGTGCTGATGAATTCGCTGGCCATGCTATTTTTTGCTATCGAGGAAGCTAGATTAGACCAATCGATTGACGGGAAGTTAAAATCGCCTAGAAGTAGGACAGATGTGTTGGGATACGAGGTAGTTACCTTGGATAAGGCGTCGTGGAAAGGTGGCTGAAATAAAGTGTCGGCAGAAGGAGGGCGATAACAAATTCCAAGAAGGATTCGCGGGAAGGTCGCGGTATAGTATAGCCATAGCATTTAAGAGGTGATGATATGATTACCGGGATACAACGTATATAGTTGGCAATTCGTGGCGATAAGGACGCCACCACCACGAGTATCATCGGGTCGATCTTTGCGAAATATGTCAAAGTCGGGAAGTAGGGGCAGAATCTCAGAATCAAGAATAGACAAGTTAAGCCATGTTTCAGTTAGCAAAACAACATTACATGAGGATGAGCTGATCAGGACACATAGGGAATCACGCTTTGGAATGACACTGCGGATATTGGTATAGAAAAAAGTTATAGAAAAGCGACTAGGTGGGGCGGATTGAGGCTTCGATCTTAGTAACTGCTAAGATTTGAGGTTCAACTACTTTATGTAGTTGTAGTCGTAGTTTATGTAGTCAAAAATGTAGGCTTTGTTGCCACAAACGAGTTTGTCGAAACGTAGCTTGAATTGCATGCTGTTAGTCTTTCCAAATTCAATGAGGCGTTTACGAGCTTGGTGAACTTTGGGGGGAAAATCTTCGGATATGCCAAAACTTGTTCCTCTAAATTTGTGAGCTAGAGGAAGGATGTGGTCGTTATCTTTGAAATGAACGAATTGAACAATTATTGGTCTTGACCTGTCATGATGATAAGTTCCGAGCCTATGAGTGCGTTCAATTTCACGTGGTTCGATAGGCGACTGAAGGTGCTTTATGCAGTGATCGATGATTAGGTTTTCAGACTCTCGCCAGTTTTCATTCGGACAATCTTTTAACCTCATAAAAAACAAGGCGCGGGCCGAGCAAAGGAGTAACCGAAGTAACAAACCGGATTCTCTATAGAACGCACGTTAATCACGCGTGCGTGCTGACTTTGTTTCCTGGGAAAGCCAGCGACTATATGGTGATGATGGGCACGTGAGCCGCCCGGCAAGAAAGAGCTAGTGTGCGTAGTAAACAAAGCGGGAGGCTGGTCAGCGCCCTCGACAGATGCGATCGATGGGGCCCTATTCCACAGTGGACCGCTGCTCACCGCCCGCCTCCCGGGGAACAACGGCAACAGGCTCACTGAGTGAGATACATTTCGTCGTTCCCAGGGGGCGACAGGACTGTACGACTAGACGCGCCGTGATCTAGTGCCCATCTCTCACGAAACGCGTGACCAGGAATGTTTGCTCACACAGGCCAAGGAAAAAGGTTTCCTGCCATAATGGCACATGGAACGCAGATGTGAGGAGTCTGGCTACGCACACCTACAGCAGCGCGTTTTGGGGTCGTTACCGTAATAGGGGTTCATTTTTCCCGCACTGTTAAGCTTATAGCTCAGCTTTGTGGCTTTCGCTCATCCGCTTCCCCATTTGTTCGAAAAAGCTCGCGGTGGAAGCGTTAATGACCCTCTTGCCCACAGCTCGGTTCCACGTCACTGCGCCGTGCTACGTCCTCACTGCATTCTACGTGTATGGCAGAGAAGATGTTGCGCAGAGCAAATGGTAGGCGACAGTGCGGGAAATCAACTAATAATGCAGCATGCATTCTACGCCCAACCTATAGAATACAAAAAAGTACCCGTCTACACGTCTGTCCTCATGTTTTGTCTGTGCTATCGTGTCTGTACTTAATAAGAAAGATCGAAAAATTAGAGAAGGTATTTCGTTAAGAGAGAGAATGGCTGCAATGTAGACGTGAACGGGGAACGGGATGAGAAAATATTAAAAAGCAACAAAATAAATTTAGTATTGCTACCGAAACACTGTGCGGCCGCTTGGAAATCCAATGTCATTATCACTTGAGTATGATAGCAACATGTATCCTCCTGCAAATAGGATTTCCAAGTATAACAAAACTATTTGCACTGCCTCATGAATCGCTCGCTTCTGTAGAGAATCTTCGCTTCGATAATGACACGGTTTTATTTCAATTTAAGCGAAAACTCTGTCTTCGGTTAAATGCATATAGCAGGCCCTCTAAAATTAAAACCATAAACCATATATCCCCGTATAGCTCAGACACTATTCGATTTCCTTAACTCAATTTCTGGGAGCAGCAGTTACGTGCCCCTGAATACTCAATACGGCTATGAACTCCCACTTGATCTTGAGAATGTCCGCCCGGCACTTTTGGAAAACAAAAAATGCTAGTGCCAACTGGGGAGTTCATGCAAACTGCCGGACAACGTTAAGATGCTGCCCGAAATTTGAAGCAGTACGTAGCTTGTATGCAGCAGCATATGCACGTAAAGCCCCTATACCTTCGGAAAAGTGCCGCCATCCTTTGAACAGCGCCGCTTCTCTCTCTCCTGTATCTCCGATTGGACGATGATAGCGGGCGCTTTCACTTCTTTATATATTTTTTTCCGCCTCAGAGCCATGTTGAAAGTCACTCTGCGCAGGCGCAGTCGCCTGCGGCAGCCGCGGCGGCGCGCGCCCGGCCTGAAAGCTTCAACGTGGACTTTATAGGGGCGCCACCGACCGTCGACTTGCTATCGCAAGCAAAAAGTAAACAAAGAAAAAAAAAACAAGCGCTTTAGGAGAGGAGACGGCGGAGGAGAGAGTAGATGGCGGTACTTTTCTGATATAGGGACTTTAGATGCACGTAAAGTCCCTATATAGAAAAAGTACCGCCATCGACTCTTTCCTCCGCCGTCTCCTCTCCTAAAGCACTTGTTTTTGTTTTGTTTTTTTTTTTTGTTTTTTTTTTGTTTTTGTTTTTTTGTTTTTTTACTTTCTGCTTGTCGACGGTCGGTGGCGCTCCTATAAAGTCCACGTTGAAGCTTTCAGGCCGGGCGCGCGCCCCCGCCGCCGCAGGCGACTGCGCCTGCGCAGAGTGACTTTCAACATGGCTCTGAGGCGGAAAAAAATATATAAAGAAGTGAAAGCGCCCGCTATCATCGTCCGATCGGAGATACAGGACAAAGAATAGCGGCGTTGATCAAAGGATGGCGGTACTTTTCTTATATAGGGACTTTAGATGCACGCTGTCCGCAGCGTCATCTATATTGGCAAGCAGAGAAAGTAGACAAGGACGGGTGTGTCGTGTGGTCTTCAAACCGTCGTCGTCTAGTTTGCGCGCTGAAGTTTCTATATGAAGACATTCCTGGTTAACGAGCGCTCCGTGATGTGTCCGTGTCCGCATTGCAATAGATCAGGGTTTATAAATATTGCGAACTGTTTTTATTGTGCAGCTTGTGTCTTGCTTTATTAAAACTGATTAAAAAAGAAGAAAAATTATTTTATCCCATCTGCTCTCATGGTGCGTCATTTACAGGTGGCGACGCCATTGAAGCGTGCTCTTTAGCGCTGCAGTGAAGTGAATACGTGTAAACAGTGAAACATAAGATATCTGTGAAGTGTCGTGTAGAGGGTGCCGTCTCCGCGCTATGAATTAGCGACGCTTCGTCTAGCTCAAGCTTCTTCGGTACAGAAACATTGACTTAAATTTCTTGCCACGCCAGATAGACGGTCTTCTTTTCTGCCGAATGTCCCACGTAGCGAGGCCGATCGCGTTTTCGACGCCTTGCCTTTGAGGCCAGGGACGGCCTTAATGTAAACACCAGGGCGCGAGTTGGAGCTGTTAAGAAGCTGGAGAAAAAGGAGCTGTACTTGGCCTACGGGGCCCAACTTTCAGCTGTTAAGGTCAAGTGAGAACTCCAAAGTTAGGACACTCTGAAGTGATATGACAGCACCGTCCTAGGAACTCAGGCAAGCAAGAGCTAGAAAACGCGTCTACGAGCAAACACTCCATTTTTTTCACCATGAGGCCAAGCTCTGAAGTCAGGTCTGTAAGCAAATATAGTTTTTTCTTCTGATACAAAGGAGCATCAACAGCTTAATATATCAAAATTAACGAGGCTGTTCTGTTAGTTTATGCAAACGCGGAATAGTAATTTTTTTTCTAGAATGAGGACTGAGTGAACGTTAAATAGCATTTCTCTTCTGTTGCTCCATACGCAAACCTTGGGCGCGTGAAACGCGCCCCCCAGGCAGGGAAGTTACATCGCCAGTACATAGAGTTTCTATGCTGATGCGTCTCGTTCGGAGCTGCAGGTAAGCTGAGTAGCAAGATCTCAAACAGTGGGCAAGTTTGCGCTTCATACTTCACGATTCAGACGAGGTGAGACGAAGTGAGAGCTTGATGGCCGTCATACTGACTGTAAATGCTGGTAACAGTAAAGTCTGAAGCTGAAGCGACCAACTCTCGCTTCAGTCGGCGCAAACATGCCTGCCTATGTAGTTATCGCGCGAATGTTAGTGGCACGTAGGTACGTTAAACTGAGAGATAGATAAGCCTAAAGGAAAGATAGGGAGGTTAACCAGACAGAGAGAAAAAAAAAACAAGGATAGGAAAGGCAAGGAAGTCTACCACACAAGCGTCCGGTTTGCTACTCTACAGGCAAGGAAAAGGGGGATAAAAGAACAGAGGTAGCACTGCACGCAGGAGGATGCATATAATAAGTTCTACAAATGGTTCGCCGGTGCACTTCAATAACTCACTAGTGCGCGAATAACTTTTTTGCGCCAGCGACCTATGCGCCCACGATCTTATTATTCTCACTCAGAAAATTGTGTCGAGTCCAGTCGGTCCAACGTTGCCTCTAGAGAGAGCGGCATTAGACGTCGTACCGAGGACAGGATCACAACAGGGCCTCAATAATGTTCACTAATTTACAGCACCTCGTATTGGAATGGCTGACAGTCTGAGCTTAACCAGAGGATATACTTTAAACCCATGGGGCACTTTAACACTCGGACGCTAAGATCAAGTCATGTATGGCAATTGCGCAATGGACAGCATATGGTTTTCCTGCGTAAGACTCTTATGACTGCTTGAGTATACATTATACAATTCTAATGACGTAGAACCCGTCGGCGCTACCAAGGGCTGAAGAATACACATGGTTATCTAGATCCTACTTGTAACTGTAAAATCAACAATAATCTTCAGATACTGCTAGTCTTTGTCGTTGTCATTCTCATCGTCGTTATCATTATCAGTTAGTTCGTTTGTTTGTTTGTGTTTGTTTGTTTGTGTGTTTGACTGTCTTGTTTGTTTGTTTGTTGGTTTGTCTGTTTGTTTGTTTGTTTGTCTGTTTGTCGTGTGTTACGTAAGGTTTAATGGCGCAAACGCAACTAAGGCTATAATGCCCCCTTTATCATCACCCAATGTATATCCACTGAATGACGAAGATCTCTCTCATTGAAATCGTCATTACCTCTGTCCTGCATCAGGTGACACCATCCTGCCCCTGCAGCTTTCCTAACCTGTCACACTTAGGGCAGGTCAAATATGAGTAAAAGTTGAATACATGGGAGGTAACAGTCTTTTACAATTCTATGTTAGCATGAAAAACTGTCCTTGCCAATTTAGCGCGTTTTCTATCGCATACAAGGTGATGTGCGCCGCACACATTCGGTGCAGACCAAAAGAAGTTGTCGGAAGCTGCTTTCTGGACCGAGAGGGAAGAGATGTTTACGTGCCGGCGTTCTGGAAATTGTATTTTCCCTTGAGAAAACGGTTCATAGAATAACATTTCTATACTACGCTCGTCGAAAAGACTCGTCGAATGTGTGGTGATACCAAACTTGATATTCGGTGGTGGTACTGTGCAGCCACAAAAGCTAGCAGCATTCTTCTGCCCGAGCGTGCTGTACTCGTTACCTTGAAAATGTGCGCATTTGTGCACATTTTTTTTTGAAATATATATATATTTGCGTGATGTGCTGGAAATAAAACTAGTTGAAAGTTTTGCGCCCTATCCTGTCTCCTCTTGGTTTTCCTTTTTTTCTCGCGCCACAATTCATTTGTTTAGCTATGCACCAACTCACCCAACGCACTACCTTGCTAAAAATGACTGTCCCCGTCACCCTTCTTAATGAAGCCGTTGTTCTCATTGATGCATGCTTGCTCTCACGATGCGTAACATTTTTCGCACTTTTTATTGTGTCAAGCTTTCTGTAGAGGCGATTTGTGGTGCGATGAATGACTACAAGAAGTACGGTCAGTACCACTGCATTCATCAGCTGGAACATTCTTCGTGCAAGTGCCGTAATCTCCCTACTCCTCAACCCAATTAACTTTCCCGGCTGGCATGAACATTGCGTTTCCAGAGAAAGGACGATGCTCAGGCTTTTCCGTGAAGCCGAAAAAGAGAAAAGGGGCTATTCCGGCGTGGGCAGTATACCTCTCGTCGTGTGCGGTTTCATGCGCATCCCCCAGCCGTTGTCAACAAGCAAGTCCGATACATACGGTCGTATACGCCCTGCGCCGTGATGGAAGCAACGTGACGAATCGTAGAGAATGGATAGTTTTCCGCGGGTCAAGGGCAGCTGTGTCACGCTAATGTAATTCCCGCCGCTCGCTTCTGATAATAACCACACCACCGGCCGTCTAGTGGAGTGCAGGATACAAGCCACGCCTAGGCTTCTAATCGAATTGCCTCCCTCGTGTATTGCTAGCGGTATGGCGTAGTCAGCTGTGCGGTGAAAGGCGCCCTTTCCTGGTTGATTCAGTGTTGGGAAGCTTTGATATGCCACATCGTTGTTTTGGTAAGCGTGCTGCCGACAAACATAGTGCTCGTCACCACAGGCTTGTAAAATGCAATAAATGCGACAAGCCTTGCTTCAATTCAACCTTCAAAGCCAACCTGAAGTAATGTGTTGTTGTTTCCCGTGAACCAACCTTTCAAAATCTGATCCAAGCGTGTTTTGGCACACCACTGCGATCTGATAGCCGTCCCTACAACGTCTCTAAGTAAGGTGTGCGCAATTCAGCGCCATAATCCGGTGCGTCACTTAACCTTACATCTGCTTCAATGCAGAATGTTCCCGGCACTAGATTATACTGAACCATGTACAACGTCCCATGAAATTACCATGTAGGAAATACGTTTTGAATGTTCTGTCTGTTTAAACGATTAAAAAAGAATGAGAAAGAATATTAGAATTGCTCAGCACAGCTGTTGCGCGCAGTTTATTGTTAAATTTTGTGTCACAAACCTTCACCACATTCTATATTAGAAGCCTTGGTATTTCACATGCCGCAAGAGTAGTCTTACATTCTAAGAAAAGTTTGCACCTTTGGGGTTTATCTTGTGCCCACATAATAATAGCCATCTATCCTGCGTGCATTTTCTTTAACGCGGCGCTATACTATCAGCGTGACATAGCGTTCTTAACGGGAAAGTAGGGAGCTAAGAGTGGTAAAGAAAAAGAAATGAATGCAAGAGAGGTGACGATTATTGCTTGGGAACACGATAGCCCCAAAGGGTGTGACATTTTTCAGAGTGCTTGCGCATATGTAAAATTCAAATCATGAGAACAAAAGCCGCATGTAAAAACGTCGAACAGCTAAAGCACTATTTTATCTTGCCGTTGAGTGCGGGAGTCGGGGGACGTCGAGGACGGACTTTGGGAAAAGGAGGTTTATTTACATTATTTACAGTGCTAATATACAAAGTAATGAACAATCAAACAGTGATCGACGGCCGGCAGCAAGTCGGACGCTGCGGCCCGTGGCAAGAAGAAGAATAATCTCTCCTCGATTTGTCGCTCTTTTAACCCCTTCGGTCTCTCGGTGTCTCTCGGGGTCCCGTCATTTTTGGCCAATCGTCGAGCCAGCTCAGGTGTCGTCATTTTCCTCCCCTGGTATTGGCCCGTGCAAGTGCCGTCAAATTCGGCCAATGGGGACGCTCCGAGGGCTTCATTGTCCGATGGCTGGTTTACCTCCGGCTTTGCCTCCTCGCCTGGAAGCGCTCGGCTGAAGGAGACGGGATGTTCTCGGAACGGCCCTCCAGAGCTGCAAAACCGCTTTGCACTCGACCAAGGCTTCCTTCCTGGAACCGTGCCAGCCTCCCGTTCCACTTTTGGGAAGAGTCAAGCAGGAAGAGAGACAATAGCTCGACGTGCGGTGCGTGAGGTAGGAGTCGCCAACCTGTCTGACGGGTCCGGTAGCGTGGTTGAACCGCCTCGGTGCACCATAATTTGGAATGCGACGACCTTTTAAGGTGGTGGGGAAACTTGATTGATTCCGGAAAAGGGTCCGTATGCAACAGCACCATTTCTTAGGTATGGCTTTGCATCCACACTTCTATAGCACAAACACTGCTTCTTTGAATTGAAGAAAAAAATGCCCGTTTAAATAGGACAATGTACGTTCATTGCGAGTCCACACGACAATTAGTTTAGAGGGGCACTTTGTTTCTTACTGTGAGCAATAATGAATCCCCTCACTAACTCACCTAACTGCACTCGCTCCACTAACTGCACTCTCTACTATCCTGTTCAGAGCGGTTTTAGTTTACTATATATCCTGAATGCGTGACGAATTATTTGCAGTAAATCCCCAAATGGCACATGTACAACAGTGCTAATAGATGATATCACGCAACAAGCACAAGCGGATCTCTGCATACCTTTGTGCAGCATTTCGGCACGGCGATAAAGAACAATTCGCACAAGCTTCACGGATTCGAGTACGTGCAACAAAATTAATTTTATTTGTCTTTCCAAACAAAGGCACAAAAGTCCAGAGGGTTAGGAATAAACTAATCAAAAATTGTGACTTCGCTAGTCCTAATGGCTAAAACAAATTTTAAAACATTCACCGACGATTACCATACTCCTTAATGCGAAATCTGAGTGCAGCTGTATACGTGTATTCATTTCGCGATATATTGGCTGGCGCGGCAATCTGTCTCGTGCCACACGTTGCAAATGGTGCGAAGTGTGGCGCGATTGCCAGGCTAATCAGGAGATCGCGAGAGGCAGTGCGTGAGTGACGTGTGGGTGCGATTCACAGTAGCCGGCGCAGACAGACCTCCGCTCATGCAGCGCTTTGTTTCCATGCAGACTACGCACGCTTCTGTGGCGCCATCTCGTAGCCATCGTCGCCGCAAAGCCGGTCTTGCGCGGCACTACGCTTTTCTTTTCACGCTTTCGCCATACCCTCCTCTTCCGCTTTGCTCCTAGCGCTCTCTTCGCTATCGCAGTCTTTCATCTCCCGCGGCGCTCCGCGTTCGCTTTCATCCTTCTCTGTGTTCGTTCTCTCGGTAACGAGGGGCAACGCCGACACCGACGCTCGCCGTAGGTACGGGCGCTTAAGAACTGCGCCCTAAAAGGCAGCTGGCGGTGCAGAGTGTTAAAGGCAGAAATGAGCGCTGCAAGCATAGCAGCTGGTAGAAGCTTTCGTTTCCAACCACTCGTCCCAAGTAGACTGATGGGCAAAGCGTACAGTGATCGGTGGTATTGTATCTTACCGATACAACATACGGATTTAAAGCAAGCTCTGTCCACCAAAACTGCACTCCCTCTGTGCCTCTGCGCTCTAAGACCATGACGTTAATTAAATGAGGGAACGTGATTGGCTAGCGCATCTATTGGCTAGTGCAAGAGTCGCGAGGCCCGCAGGGGGCGCACTGCACTCGCAACAACGTGATTGTGTGAGGCACAGCGCACGGTCCTCTCGAGAACTGGCTCAGAAAGTGCAGCCAAACAGAAGAGACCTATAATGTAGTGCGAACTGAGGCAAATAGCACGCACAACCAAGAGAAGCAAGAGGTGCTGGCTCCAGAGAAGCGGGACGACTACGCAAGGATTCTAGAAGCAACCGGTAGCTTTTAGCTTAAGTTTTACTGTACCTGTCCTCTTTTCTCTTGTGAGATCAACCGTTAGGTGCAGTCCAATCAATATTAGCTGCCCCGTTCGGAGCTTCCTTCTTATTGCATATATGTAAGTGAAGCATGACTACAGGCCTTTCTAACAGGTAATGTATAGTGCGAAATGTGACGAGGAGAGCGAAAACAGAGGTAGGATATAAAAAGATAGATAGGATACTAAAGAGCGCAAACTGATCTGTCATTTCCTATCTTCCTTTCCTACCTTCTTCTGTAATTTTCCACGGTACATTATTTGTTCAATGTGAACCAACTACTCATCAACACAGTACGCCTTTCTAACTGTTTTCTTTTTCGCTGTAATTCTTCCGCTCTGCTTTCTGCGCTGTCGGTCAGTAACCGGCTGATTGTGGAAATGAATGAGGACATCAATCATTCGGCTAATCTATCTATCATCTGCGCGGGTATATATATGGAGGTTCGTCACAGAAGAAAGAAGAGAAAGTTTGACAGCTAGAAATGAAAAAGAAGAAAAAAACAGCGACAGCGCTCTTCCATCTAGTGCCTGCCTATAGTCCAACATCATGTAGGAGATTATATGTTTATGCGTGGCGGCAGACGCCGTTTAGCGCGGAGGCGTCAGGCCATGATCATCCGGTGAACCTTGGTGAGGCAGGCTGGACATTGCACCGATGCTCGAGCCTGGCTGAGAGCTGTTGGTTTTCATTATCGTCTTTTTAGACGCCGTGCTGTTTATGGTTGTGCCGCTAAAACAATTACGAGCTGTCAGGTGTGCTCAAACACTCTCAAAATATGCAGGCTACTAGCTCCTAAACAACTGTTATTAGTAGGGCGGGTGCAAAATTTTAAGCAAGCGAATGGGTAAGAAAAACGAAGCCTCTACTTTCTATACCCCTCCAAATGGCATCGCCTATGAGGCTTATTTAACCAGGTGCCGTTAGCATGACCTTAATAGTAGTTACTGCTATGTAATCACTATATTACAGTCGAACGCCACAGCACAAACTACCGGAAGATGTTCCGAGAGTGAATTTCCTTTCTGCTAAAGGTATATAGCGATGAGTGGAGACTTTCTGCTCGACTGTGCGCCTCTCGGCTTTCGTGGTATAATATCTGCATGCAACAAGACCATACTGTACGTTGCACCTTTCACGGATACAACAGCTAGCGACTTTGTTATTGTAATTTGTGTTTGTGAAAACATTCAAATTGAACGACAGCTACATGACTTAGCCTGCTTTTTTTATTTATTTATGTTTTGTGCTTCTATACGACAGCAGAGCATGCGACGCAGCTTGGCACCGTATACCAGCAGTCAGCAACGCCCGCTTTAAATCAGTGCATGAAGCGTGCACGAGGAGAGTAACGTCCGTCCATCCTCGCTGGCGCGCACGGTGGGACTGGCGCGCGAAGGAAGACGCCCTTTAAAGCCGGCGCACAACGCTCCTGCTCTGGCCGTCCCGCCCATGCTTTTGGTTAGAAGCGAGGATCACGCGTAGCGGCAATAACTCGCCTCAGTGGTTTCATTCTGAGAGCGCAACAGCAAGATGAAACAGGATATTTTTGCCCTTTCCTCGCGTACAGTTATTCGAAGGAGCGGCCGTGCAAGCTGGCGCAGAGTTGACACGTAATGAAATAGGGTCTTTTCCTCTCTCACCAAGCAGAATTTTTCTTTCTTTTCTGTTGCGCCTTCTTCCCCAGCAGCAAGGACGACATTTCTAATGGACAAAAAAGAAACGAATGGTTCAATGAGCGCCGAAAACCCCTTCATGTCGTGAACTTCAGGGCGCACACACTAGGAGTGAAAATAGCGTACACTTTCAACCCAGACGCATCGCTTCTTTTTTATAATTCGATTGCATCGCACGCATCAATCTTTCTGTCAATGGCAACAGCAAAAGAAATGCAAAATCTGCACAGCGCCAAATCATTCGCTCGAGGGAGGTGGGATTCGTGAGGGAATTTTTCGGTACCCTCTTAAAAAGTGAGGAAGGTAAGGCGGTGCATAATGCAGCGTGGGTCATATAAAAGCATGCGAACGGTTGCTCTTCAGCTCCAACTCAGATAACAACTTTGGGAAGCAACTCCTTCTGCGATCAAATTAATAAAGTCATCGGAAAGAAATTTGCTTTGTTTTGCTTTCTTTTCAATTTGCGGCTTTGGATGAGCGTTGAAGAACCCCAGGTCGCTCAAGTTAACTGCGACCCCCAACTTCGGCGTCCCTCCTAGCAGGTTTGTTGTTTTTGGACATTAAACCCCAGAATTTAATTTATTTTCAACTTCGGAACAATATTTGGCTTGCAAGTATTTTCAAGTAACGAATTACCTTTCCTGGTATTCTGTGTTGCCAAACGTTTCTAAATTCTGTATTTAGCAGGGGCGTAGCCAGGAGGAGGGAGGCTGCTGGGGCTTCAGCCCCTCCCCCCCGCCCCCGGTAATTTTTTCGTGCTGTCATGCACCGCCGACCAAAACAACCACCGGTGCCGGGAATAATTCTGCATTTTGTCTACAATGCCTTTCCTTCTCGAAAAGACATTTCGGCGCGAACATTGCTAACTCGGGCTGCATTTCGTGGCAATGCCCATGCACCTGTAGTCACATAATGCAAGGAGCCCCATCCGAGCACAAAGTTTCAAGGGCTTTTCGATGGCGAGTGGGCGCATCGCAGCATTTTGCGGTGGCCGCGGAATCTACGGAGTGCATGGATTTCAATTCCGAAACTTGATGGGTATAAAGTTCTGATAAACTTTTGACGCGAAAGGTCCACTGACATTTCCTAAGGCGTGCTTTAGATTTTCAATTCCGCAAATTTATGGGTTTAATGATCTTATAAACTTGGGCCAACATGCGCGCACTGGAGCCCTCGTGTCCAAGCCGTTCCAGAAATGGAAGCACGCACTCGAAATCTCCCACACACACGGAAATACTAAATATCACCATGACTGTCAGCTGGCAACCGATAATTTTCTCCAAACATTTTCAGGAAGGGCGCCCAATGTGATCGATCAGCTGGACCAGAGCAGGCAAAGTAAAATAAGAGAAAACAGAAGAAAGTTAACGGCCTATTATTATTGAGTTATTTTTTGCGGGCGACAAGGTCTGGCTCTCCGTGGCCATAGGGACAGTGTTCCTATGGATTTAAGCAAAACCCCCGCTGAAAATACTGGTATTTTCAGAGCGCTTCTTCGCATGCGAGCTGATTGTGGAGATACATATCTGAAGAACCATTTGGAAAGTTGCCGCAGTAGTGCCTCGTATTTAAGCGCAGATGTACAAAACCAAATTATAGAAATTCGTGTTGAAGTTATCAAAGAAATCCTACTCGCAAAAGTAAACGCTGCAGGCTGCTTCTCCGTACTTTCTGGCGAAACAACGGATGTTGCTGGAATTGGACAGCTTGTTGTTTGTGCAAGGTACCTAAACAAGGATGCCAACGATATCGAAGAAGGGTTTTTAGGTTTTGTGCCAATTCAGGGCCAAAGTAGCAGGGCCCTCGCCGACACCTCGACTACCGAAAGAGCACGTTCGAGTCATAATCCGTCCCCGTGGAGGACTGGACATCAGGAAGATGGGCCACCTCAGAGTTGCCCAGGCCCTCACTACCGCCGCTAGGCTTACGGAGGCGGATACGGCGGAGGATATCATATGTCCGAACATGGTGCAAGACATATTGGTGGCAAGCACACCATCAAAGCGCAACGCCATGGTCTACGCCGTTGTCAAAGCAATACTTAATGGACAAGCAAGTTAAGAAGTCAGTGCCTATTTCGCTGCCCCAGAAAACTCATGCAAGGGAGTCATGCAACTCACCCCGGTGGCGACGATGGCGGCTGCCAGGACCATGCCCCTTCTAGGGGGCGCTCGAGGGAACGCTCGTCTTCCAGGGGCCGCTCCCGTTCCAGGGGACCAGGAGTCCAGATCCAGGAGCCTGCTGATCGTGGTACCAAATGGGCTGACCGGGTCAAGGAATTGCCGAAAAAGGTAACGGGGAGTCCATCGCCAGAGCATACTAGGATAGCACAGTTAGAAAAGAAAACGCTTCGTTAAAATGCGCAATGGAGCAGCTTAGAGCAGAAATTGCAGAACTCAAAAAGGCGAGCTAGCGAGAGACGGTTCAACCCCTCAGGCCCCTGCGGCAGAAACTCCCATGGAGATCCCAGTAGCGGAACCGACTGCCAATGGTCTACCCAAGAAGAGGGCGTTGGCGGTTCATGCCTTAGACAAGAGTGGCACTGTTCGTAAATTGGAAAACATGATAGATAAAATTGACGAATCCCTCGAAAAAGTTCAAATTGTAATCGACAAACTCGCGGAGGCGGTCAGAGCACTAGTGGTCAGGTGCAATAATCTGGAGGGCCAGGTTTCGGCAACGG
Source organism: Dermacentor silvarum (assembly GCF_013339745.2). NCBI lineage: Eukaryota > Metazoa > Arthropoda > Arachnida > Ixodida > Ixodidae > Dermacentor > Dermacentor silvarum. Next base: position 112,185,870 of record NC_051154.1, read on the forward strand.
CCCCAATTACGTCGGTGGACAAACTGAATACTACCGACACTGAAAGGTCGGTAGCGGCGGCACTCCGCAGCATTTAATAGGGAGTTTTAGTATAGCGGAAAACCGCAAACGTAAGGATTTAGCGTTAGCGTTAGCGTTAGCGTTGCGTGCTGCAAACTGCGCATGCGCAGAACGTAAACGTAGCCAGAACTCTTACGTACGTACGCTATTTCCGGAACATAGCGTTCAACGCTAACCCACGCAAGGGATTCCGTACGTAGGACAAGATGGCGGCGCCTGTTGAAGCGAGAGCCGTCCACTTCGGATCTATCGAGTCGTCGGCCTGCACTGTTCAGCTCATTCGTTCCCCGCTAATGCTCGTGTCTGCTTTAGATTTGTGTGATGATGCTTCGACAGCAGCGTACAGGTGACAAATGGACGTTGTTTTCGATATACGTTCTCGATTAGCGGCGGAGTAGGCTTAACGAGAGGGTTTGCTCATGTTTGCTGTATCCGTCTCGAGATGGCGCCCAAGTGTATTTGCGTTAGCGTTAGCGTTTTGCTCCGTTCCGCTTTTCTAAAACACTACCTTGTACCACGCAGTGCAGCCTTTCTTTGCGTTAGCGTTGCGTGGCACGCTAACGCTAACGTAAGCGTTTTCCGCTATACTAAAACTCCCTAATAAGACAAGCCAACTACTACGTACCACCACGGCGGCACATCACAGGGCAATTAATGTCTGGCAGTAGAACTGCAGGGGCCTCCATCGTAAAAAAAAACGTCCTCCAACAGTTCATTCGCTCCCACCCGGAAAAGCCGCATGTCATCTTATTACAATAAACGCTCACGGGTACGGTCACCCTAACGGGTTTTAAATAGCATACCCGGTATGGAGATGGGGAAAGGGGCATCAGCACGTTTGTCACGAACAAATGTACGTTCATAGTCCACGATCTCAATCTGGAATCCAATAAGGCTGAACACTCACTCGTGTAAATCATCCCCAGCGGACAGTTCAAGACCAGTGTATTTATACTTAACATATACAGTACACCCAAAGACCTCAGGCAAAGATTCGCACCAAACACCAACAGAGCCGTTAGCAAGGCCAAGACATTCCCACTCCTGGTGGCGGGAGACTTCAACGCTCCGCATCAAGCATAGGGGTACCCACAAGCTGACCGCAAGGGCGTTGACCTATGGCAAGCCACAGTCAATAATAACCTCGCACTTATAACAGATCCGGCTTTTCCGACCAGGGTCGGCAACTCCTGCTGTAGGGATACCACGCCTGACCTCTTTTTCATCCGGAATGTAGAGTCCGCCTCTTGGTCCAACCTCCACGTGGACCTGGGCAGCGATCACAATATCCTGGCCACCTGCGTCAACGTGAGAAGCGGGAACCTCAAAGACTTCACTATTACAGACTGGGACTCCTTTCGCAAGATTAGGTAGGAGCGAGCACAAACACAGGACTCAGCACTTAGTCTAGAGCAGTGGGCTGCACAGTTAAAAGAGGATATCAGGGCGGAGACAAAGAAAGTCCATACTGAACTTGAGGTGGACAGGATGGATAGCCGCCTCGCTCATCTTCTAGAAGCTAAAGAGTCACTGTTAAACAGATGGAAAGGGCAGAAACTCAACCAAAGGCTCCGAAAAAAGATCGCGGAGCTCAACAAAACTATAGAAGATCACTGCCAAACCCTGAGCAGACAACAGTGGGATGAGGTCTGCAATTCAGTAGATGGTCAGATGAGAGTTGGAGCTAAATGCAACCTACTCAAGCATCTAATTGATGACACCAATACCAAGTCGAACCAAAAACAAATGATAGCGAAGGTTCGCCACGAGGCATCACAATCAGAGACAGTAGAGACCGTACTCGAAAGACTCGCTCGCAAGTACCTGCCACTGGGCAGCTCGAGTGACGAAGACTATCCGCCCTACAAAGGCTCATCTTGCCCCGTGCTAGATGACCCCTTCAAGTCATGCGAAATAAGGGAAGCCCTCCAGAACCTAAATGGCAGGTCAGCCCCTGGTCCTGATGACCTCCCCAACCGGGCGCTCAGAAACCTGGACGACGGCCCCATAGAACGGTTGACAGAGGAGATCAATGGAACATGGGAATGAGGGGTTGTCCCGGAGTCCTGTAAAATGGCCTCGGTCATTCTCAGCCCAAAGCCTGGAAGACCCGCGAGTCTCGCAATTTTCCGACCCATTTCACTCACGTCCTGCGTGGGGAAGGTGGCGGGACATGTCGTATACAATCGCATCTCCAAGCACATCGAGAAAGAAGGATTGTTCCCCTACAACATGATCGGCTTTCGTCCGGCCCTGTCAACGCAGGACGTGATGAAAGTCATCAAGTGTCAAATCACTGACAACACCACAAGAGATATAAGAGGCATCTTAATTAGGCCTAGACCTGGAGAAGGCGTTTGACAATGTATCCCATGCGCACATTCTGAACTCCATCTCAGAGCTCAATTTAGGAGAAGCCTTCCACAGATACATAAGCTCGTTCCTCAGGGATCGCAAGGCCACTCTCAAAATTGGCAACCTCCAGTCAGACAATTTCAGTTTGGGCCCCAGAGGCATGCCACAAGGAGCGGTAGTCTCACCACTGCTTTTTAACATTGCCATGAAGAAACTATTGGAAAGGCTTTCCAAGATAGAATGGATCAATCACACGCTCTACGCCGATGACATCACAATCTGGTGCACCGGAGGAAGCGAAGGAGATGTTGAAATAGGCTTGCAGGAGGCTGTAGGTCAAACAGAGATGTACCTGGAAAGCACGGGGCTTAGATGCTCGCCGAGCAAGTCTGAGCTCCTCCTCTACAGGCCAGTAAGGAGTGGTCCCAAACCTAGAGGCTGGAAACCGTGGTCTTAAACAGACATAAAACTCTAGACTAATAGCGGCTGTACCATCCCCAGAGTAGACACCATTCGGGTCCTAGGTATGTCATGTTCATTGAATCCAATGGCAGTAACAATACGACGCTCAACAAGCTCACAGCCAAGACCGAGAACATGATCAGGCTCATCAACAGTCTCGAATAGGCGTGGAGGCCTTCAGGAAGACAACCTCCTCAGGTAAATCCCCGCCTTCCTCATAAGTCACATAGTTTATGGGGCAGCCATGCACAATTGATATAACTCCGAGAAGAAAAAACTGAACACGCTCATCAGAAAGAGTATCAACAGAGTACGAGGCATTCCATTACGGGCGAGCACGGACCTCCTTATGCAACTAGGAGTGCACAACACGTTAGACGAGATAATCGAGGCCCAGCAGTCGGCCCAACTGGCCCGTCTATCCTGTACCCCGGCTGGAAAGATCCTGGCGGTTCTTGAGATCAACCCTATACTCATGGAAGAACGGAAATATCAAATCTCAGAAGATCAAAGGAATAATATACGAGTCGCACTGTTTTCCCGTAATGTTCATCCTCAACACAACGTAGGCAGACGCAGGGCAAGAGCCCTCGCCCTCCTCAACAGTATCAAAGACGATCCCCACTAAGCATGTTTTTTCGACGCAGCCCAATATGGACAGTCGTCTAACTTCTCCACTGCCATCGTTGATCACAACAGACAGATAGTCAATGCAGCTTCCCTGAAGTGCTCAACTCCATCCAGAGCGGAGCAGGTCGCAATTGCTATGGCCTTCCTAGATAACAGCAAAACACAAATCTTCACTGATTCGAGATCGGCGGTCAGGGCTTTCCCTTCAGGGTCCATTGCCGAGGAGGCTCACAAGAGTCTCAAGAACAAGATAATCTCTACGCACACCATCACGTGGTTTCCGGCGCACCTCCCAAGCGCGCGCACTAACCCACCGCGCGGGAGCAAGGGCGAGCTCTGAGGCCGGGGTTCTCGAGTTTCGGGTCACTCTCGCTACTTTCAACGAAATCACTAAGCACTAAGTCCTATTCCAACCTGGCCCTTTTTCATTCGATCACTCCAGAGGCTTTTGGCTCTACTTGCCCCGACTGTGCGGCTGTTAGCAATCTAGAACACATGCTCTGGCGATGCCCCTCGTTACAGGGACCCAATCGCATCACGGAAGAAGAATGGGGCTCTGCCATCCAGAGCTCAGAACTTTCACGACAAACTTGGGCTGTCCAGAGAGCCCATGATGCGGTGGTTAGGCTCGGCCTACCCGTCCCCACGTGGGAGCGACCCGCAGCTCTGCCCTAGGGCAGGGCTTCTCAGGACCTTGTGAATAAAGTTATTTGTCTGTCTGTCTGCTAGACCTTGGAAGTAGCATGCATAATCTTCGCGGCCAAGGTTATGATGATGCCAGCTCGATGGCTGGTAAAACGAATGGTGTGCAAGCTGCCGTTCGCAAAAAAATATCCAGCCGCACTATACACACATTGCGCCAGCCACTCCCTCAACCTAGTTCTCCGTGCGGCTTGCTCCATCCCAGATATCCGAAACTGTTTTGGAACGCTGAAGACAACGCCGAACTTCCTCCGAAAATTTGATGTGTCCTGAGTCCACAAAGCAGCCACTTTTGGGATTATGTGAAACGCGCTGGGTGGAAAAGCATGATGCATTTCTTTCATTTGTGAATCTGTTTGAACCGGAGATCGCGGCACTAGAGGAGATAAAATTAAACGGCAGTGGCGAAAGTCCAGTTCAGACAAATAGCCTAGCGTTGGCACTTTTGTCACCGGCATTCCTTGTGAGCCTGCATGTGACAGAGTGTGTGTTAGCGGTGACTCTGCCCCTTTCAAAGAACCTGCAGACCAGGAACATCAACATGAGTGCCACCATTGACGCCATAGATGTGATACAACAGGCGATCAAAATGACCGCAAGAATGCGACTGCGTTCTCAAAAATCTTTGCACAAGTACAGGAACTGGCAAAAAAACCGGATGTGGAAATCACCAGCCGACGAACCGGTGTCCGACAGCAGGATCGTGGGAGCGTTGCATCAGAACATGCTGAGGAATATTTCCTTAGAACTCTGTTCATTCCATGCATGGACCGCGTATTAGCACAGTTACACCAACGGTTCGAAAAGCACAGGACAATCTCAAAGGACTTTTCGGTAATTGTACCATCCGCAATACCACCACTGCAAATGTTTGAGAGAAAGGAGCAGAAAATCTCCCGGCCGTTTTTGCACCGGACGTGGATGCGAGGGCTGCTTCGGGAGAACTGCGACAATGTTGGACATCCAAATGTGTACAAACTGCTGCAGATTCTAGTCACCCTTCCAACAACCACTGCCAGCGCAGATAGAATATTTTCAAGCATGAGATTACTAAAAAACTACTTGCGCTCTACAATGTTTGAGGAACGCGTGGTTGGGCTGGCGCTTCTATATGCCCACAGAGACGTCGGCAACATCGTGTCCGAAGTCATTGACCGCTTCGCTAAACTTCCCCGCCGAGTGAATTTTGTCCTTTAGATAGCGAAGCAGCAAAAATCAATGCAAGTAAAAAGATCTGTTCCTTCTGGTCCATAAACGCGTAATTATGAAAACGCATGACTGTTCATTAGCTTTTTAAAACCGCAAACATTTTTGCCGTTTATTGTAATAGGTAGCATCATGATCAAAATTATCATGACAACACTAAAATTACGAGTACATCAATAACCAATTTTTACCGACCTTGCTCATGGAAAGCCCGGCCCACGCAGCGTTTCCCAACAAACACACTCGGATATTGGGTAGCTCAACTTGCCTCATCATCTGTGGCTTTCGTTAGTCCTTTTTTTTTTTTACCTACCTGCTTTTACTTCTTTTTTGAACCGAAGCAACACCCTTTTTTGATTTTGGGTGCAGATTAATAGCTGCCGCTGTGCAGGTAGTTAAAATGCACATTTTCGTATTAATTACTGCATCTTCCTCTATTATTCTACCCACATGGTGCTGTCGCGACCGCAGCATGGCCGAAGTACGTACATATCACGATTCCTGCGATCATAGTTTTGTTCTTGCCTGGATCGTCTGTCTTTCTATGCGTTAAGTTTACTATCTGTAATTGCGCAACATGTTTATTGGCCTTGTTTGACGCATTCTATACAGTGACGTTTGCTTAGATACGTAAATTTATTGGAGACTTATACCTATATTTAAATATCTTGTTGCGAGCTTTTGTTATACAAGCAGTGAACTTTGTTTCCAGCGACACTTTTTTGCTCTTTATCAAGCTGTACCTTCGCATTTGTATATTCCATAGTATCTTCGCATTTCTAATGTATATTTTGCAGAACTCCTGCTTTTTATATGTACTCTCTGTTGCGACTATAATTTCGGTGCAATTACTCACAATCCACGACCGGTGACAGCTGCTTCTGCGCAATACATTGGAACGAAGGACCCCCCCCCCCCCCCGAACAATGTTTCTGGCTACGCCACCGGAATGTTTCTGGCTACGCCACCGGTATTTAGTACTCCATTCGAACACTTTTTGTTTCACATTGTACAGTAACTCATCAAAAAAACAGAAGCCGAATTCTCAAAGCCTTTCGTTCGTAAGCTTTCCTTGCCATTTGTCAGGTGCCTTCGCTGAGGATATGTCCGGCGTCATGACTGGCTGGAATTTACTCTTGCGAAGAACTCTAGCCTCAGAACTTTTTTGTGAATACGGGCTCAGGAGCCGAATTCACAAATATTCCCGTCCGTAAGTGATTTTTGCCATTGGCCTTTCACCTTAGCTAATAATATGTTCAAAATCACGATGGGTTGGAATTCGCTCTTGCAAAAATATACCGTAAGAGCTTTTTGTGAACACGGGCCGTGGGCCTGCAGTCACAAAAAGTACTTACGCTAGAATGTTAAATAAGTGTAAATTCGGTCCCTGGGCCCGTATTCGCAAAAAAGCGTCTGACGCTATAATTGTTCGTAAGACACTTCAGCCAATCCTGATGCTGGACATATCAGTCAATGGAAAGAGCACTTCAATAGGAAAGGCTTTGTGAATACGGCCCCTGATGTTTTAGTATGTTGAAAAAGCCTACGTCATTTACTGCCACCCCTCCGCTCCCCTTTCCTACCTTTTCCTTCTTCTAGTGTGGCCACTTAGACCCATAATCGTACGAGTTCTTCGTTGTGTACATCGGGATAGGACATGTTTATGCGTACACTTAATTCGGCTACGCTAGAGACTGACCATTCATTCATTCATTCATAATTTCATTCATTCATTCATTCATTCATTCATTCATTCATTCATTAACTACGCTTGCCGTTTCTATAGTGATGTTTCTCGGTTACACGTAGACATAAAAGCTTCCGTTAGGAAAACAAAAAGAACTACAAAAGGGGGCTTTTTCTTATTTCTTCTTTCAGCGTAGTATTTTCATGAAAGCAAGCCGTGGTTACAGCATCTTTCCGAATTAAATCTGCATAACTTGAGATATATGTGAATTTATGCAAATGGCATGTGTCTCAGGGCATCCTGGGGCCATATAACGTAAAACTCTTCCAATCTCCTGGCGTCAAGTTTACGTAACCGCCGACGTACGCACCGGGCGGTGACTCGCAGCGTTGTTTGAACAGGCCGATAAAACGCTCTCCTCGTTTATAGGAGGTCCCTTTGTTTGCTTTTAAAGCAAATAGCATTGCCTTCACAGGTTTTTCTTACCTAATTAGTTGACCAGAAGTGAAGAGCATGCATAAGTGGAAATGGTTTCGGTGGGGCCGGGCTAGCAGAGTGAAAATAGATAACCGGATGAGAAGGCTGGTTCCAGCGTCTGCGATTGGCCCGCTTAGTCTTGCTTAGCTTTCGGTGTCTGATAGAAAATCGCGGCCTTGTGAAACGGAAGTAATAAAATGTAGCTAAAACTGATCCTAGGCGAAGAAAATTTTCCAGAGCGGTGTCGTGCACTTGCTGAAAGGGCTCGACAACGTCATACTGCCGCGCTAAAATTTTTATTAGAGGGAAATAAATCCATCCTCCCTGGCAGCTCCGAGCAGTGAGTGTCAGAGCGATCAGCGGACAGCCATCTTTATGGTTTTCGAAACGGAGCAGTGTCCGGCTATTCCGGAAAAAAAAAACAGTTTTCTTCGGTATATTAATGCATCTTTAACGCGTACACGTCACTTTGATGCGGTGAGCTTTCGTAGTTTTGTGACGTCGCGTGACATATAGTCGAAGTGGACGCAGCCCGAAAACTTTTGACCAACTACGGAGGGCCGATTGTGAAAAAGGTGTAGAATCGTAAATTGTTATTTTTATTTTGTTCAGTCAAATAATGTATAATCAGTGTGTACACGTCATATCAGATGGGGAGTTCTCACGGTTTTCCTGAACTCGCGTGACAGACAAGCGAAGTGGGGGTGGACCGAAAAAAATTTGACCAATTGTGAAGGGCTGATTGCAGAAATGGAATAGAAAACTTTGGAATTGCCTTACGTTATAGCGCCCTTGCTCAGAATGTGTCGAAATGCATAGGTTCCATTGACAAGGCACTGGCATCATGCTCCGTTTTTTTTTATTATTATTATTGAGTGTGGCGTGGCTTGTATTGCACTTAACAGTTGCACTTCATTTGTATTGCACTTCACAAGAAGGCACCTAGCCAACCTGAGACGCAGACAGATACATTTGACCCTTGTGCGGACACGTCAACTTTTGCGAATTGTCTTGAACCGTAATCTTTCTTGAATCACCCATGTATCTCAGCTAGAGGAGCCTGCCAATAGAACTCTCAACGTGGTACGGTGCATTGCAGGTGCTGAATGGGGCAGCAAATCTGAGGCCGAACTCGCAAGCTTTTTGTTCTTAAGGGCTGCTTGGCCATTGGCCAGTCGTCTTCGCTAATGATATGTACAATGCCACGATTGGCTGACATCTGCTTCTACAAACAGTTTTAGCGTAATAACGTTTTTGTGAATTCGGCTCCAGATTTGCGGCTTAAAATTCATTCTGCTCGTGTTCAGCCAATTAACGCTTAATCACCACCTCTACAGCCCGGCCTATCTGACAGCTGTTGTCGAATACTAACTAGGCCTGATTATTCGGTGCAAGAGTATATGCCTTGAATTCCCTTGCTTAACATTGAGCAGCCTTGTTATAGCTGAACCCAGGGGACCACCTCTCCAAGCTGTACGTGTTGAAGATGCGTTCCGATATTACATGAGGCTAACAACGCAGCACAATTATCTTCCATTGCCAGCTGATCTACTTCAAAGATCTGGACGAATATGCCATGCATTTCAATTTCACAATCAGTCCATTATTTCTCAGCAAGGACACTCACTTTGTCCGGACCTAAATTTCATGCATTAGCGGTTGTATATTTACCCTCTCTTGACTCTTACTAATCCAGGGATTGATAAAAAATTATCGACGAATCCGCTAGGGGGTAAATTACCGACGCACCTGCCCATTAGTCGAGTGAAAGACGGTAGCACGTTCACGGTTACTGATGGATCTACAACACAGCGTAAGGAGAACAGTAAACTGCCAAGATACAGAGAGTAAAGTCTGGTTTTGTGAATAACACATGTAAAAGTTACCGTTTTGTCACACAAGATGGCATGTACAGGGTCGACCACGTCTAAGGTGAACACCTCATTAGTATTCAAGACATCACAGAAGCTGATGTTCAGTACATAATTCCAAAAATCATTATTGTGTTTATCGACACCATGATTCCACATAGTATAACGAACATTTCACTCGCGAAGTAGAATAAAGGCTGTAGTTTTACCGGCTTGAATACTGATGAGATGTTCACCGTAGATGTGGTCGACCCTGTACTTCGGCAGAACCGTTTGGAATTCTCCAGTTGCAAGATACATTGCTGCCAACGAATACAGTTACAACTGGGTAGTATATTCTAACTCAAAAGATAGAATAAGCGAACTTTGACAGCCCTACATAATTTACTTGTCGACAGCAACCTAATTCATTTCGTCTGATATGTGGATTTTTAAGAACTTTACTTGCATTGGGTGTTTGTTTCCAGGAATACTTCAACAATATGTAATAAATTATGGGGTTTTACGTGCCAAAACACAATCTGATTATGAGGCACGCCGTATAGTGGGGGACTCCGGAGTAATTTAGATCCCCTGGGGTTCTTTAAGGTGCACCAAAATCTAAGTACGTGGTGTTCTCGCCCCCATCGAAATGCGGCCACCGTGGCTGGGATTTGATCCCGCGACCTCGTGCTTAGCAGCCAAACACCATAGCCACTAAGCAAGCACGGCACATAACAATATGCAATTCATGTGTGCATGTATGATAGTGTTTTTATTGCACAGGGCGTACACACTTCTTACTTAACGCGTGTGCACCCGGACGCCTCCCTGATCCGTTTTTATTATTTGACGTTTCCGTTCTCTCTCTGTCTTTCTCTCTGCCTCTCTATCTTTGCAGACATAGCATCTTTGTGTGTCTGGGATATATGTACGCATGTCACACGCAGAAAGGAGTAGCCTTAATTTCTTAACTATTCAATACACTTGTTGTCCACTAATTCATGTAGCTCTTCCCATTTTATCGGTGTAATGTACAGTTATCAGTGAACCTTTGCCCTTCGTTACGCGCACGTGTTTTCAGATTGTTATTTGAACGTGATCTTCACTTTGTGCTCGAAAACCTTTTTTGCTCTTTTCTTTATGCTTCTTGCTCTTTTAATTTCGTATTTTTATTCTCTTTTACTCTTTTGTTCTGAAATGTACGCATCTGTACCTAATGTAGTGCTAGTACTTCATTGTTAACCACTACTGCCCTGGCGGCCAAAAGGCAGCTGGCAGTATTGTACAAATAAATACAAATAAATAAATAACTGGATCTAGTGTAGCCTACCTTCCCATTTATATGCAGCTAATGAACAGCAAACAATGAAATGCTCTCAAAGTATCTTATTCTGAAAAATTCATTAAGCAGCTTCGCACGCATGCAAATATACATGGACATAAGGATTGTGTTGGGCAATAAAAATTTGTAAAAATATAAATAATTAAAGTAATGAACTAACCCCTGCCTGCTGCACCTAAGTATTGCAGGCCGCCAAATTGGAAAGATAAATAAAAAGGACAGTAGTCAATTAATTTTGTATATCGTATATACATGGACAATCGTATATCGTATTTGTATATACATGGACAGCTGTTAAATTCAGGTGCGTTGTGACCACGTACACGTCCGGTTTAGTGTAGCCTCTGCGAATGCATAATATATCAAAGCTTGCAGCCGACCGCGGGAATGCACAGTGCAAAATAACAGTACAAATCAGGCTCCCTCCGCGACTCGATAATAGCGCTTCGCGAAAAGGCTCAAGGCAAGACGCTTCGCACGTCCGCATTCTTTCACCGTATCGCAGCAGTAGAATTGGTTTAATACCGTGTAATTGCTCTTTGTCGTCTCGTTTCTTCACTGCGCTTTCGCGCAACGTGTTATATTTACGCTCAGCGTTTTCCCAATTTTTGAAATTTAAGCCGTGTAGCAGTGTTGCCAGTTTCGTGGTTGTCCCAATAAATGTTTCGTTTTTTTTTTTTTTTTTTTTTTGCGCTGCCTAGAGAATATTTGTTCTCTTGCGGGTGGTGTTTTTTTTTTTAGCGTTTTCATGTAATGTTGGCTTTTTTTGGCTGTACAAACACGGAAATGCTTTTGACAATAATTCGTGATTCACGTGTGGCAAACATGCAAATTATCCAGCCCCTTTGGAAGTTAGAGAGAATTATCATCTTCACCCAGAAACAGTGTGCTTTGAATTATTACTGCATGTATTTATGCCTCCTCTGGACTATAGCTCGAGCAATTTTGGCAGTTCTTAGCAGTTTCACTCCTCGCCATTTTCACCGACGCACTTAAGGGGACTGCCTTGTTAAGTAGCTCCGGTGAAATACATTTGAAAATTCAGGAAGGAATGGTTACAGGGACCAGTGCTTTGAGACTGATTGATGGAAGTTGCAGGGGACTCCAGGCGAGCCAAGTGCTGAAAATGGACAAAGAGGACCATAATGGACGCCGACAGGCTAGGGCACAAACCTTAGAAAGATACTATGGTCAGAAACATGGAGTCTGTTACGTGGACATCGCCAGTCCAAACCCAGAACAAAGGCAGAACAAAGGCAGATAGACGAACAAAGGCAGATAGACGGACTCTCTTTTAGAGCACCAGGAACAACACAAGCGGAGGAGGTAGCCATTGCATTAGGGGCATCCGACTCTGGATCTAAACACATCATAACCGACTCGCGAAGCGCATGCCGAAATTATGAGGCAGGCTCGGTCACCCCCCTTGCTGAGAAAATATTGCGAAGCTGTATGAGGGACACGTATCCCTCATCTAAACATATCGTATGGACACCAGGTCACCAGGGCGTAAGAGGGAATGAGGCTGCTGATGCAGCAGCCCGAGCACTCATTTCCCGGGTACCTCCTAGCAACCCCAATGACCTAGAGGAAGAACTCTTAGATTATATTATCGGGTTTTACGTGCCAAAACCACGATATGATTATGAGGCACGCCGTAGTGGGGGACTCCGGAAATTTGGACCACCTGGGGTTCTTTAACCTAGGAAGAACTCTTGCTTCGATTTAAAGCGATTTCAGAATATTATAAGGATAATCATCACCTGTACCCAGCGCCTACTAAGGGCCTGGGAAAGGCCAACGAACGCATTCTTTTGCGGCTTTTCATCAACACCCGTAACCACCCGTAACCGAGACGGCGGAAACGCCAACGGAAATCCCTACCGAGACGCCCGCGACCGGGCGTCCCGCCAAAAAGAGAGCGCTATCTAAACCCATACGAGACGAGGATTTCGATGAGTTCAGAGCCGAGTTAAGAGAATTCCATTCCGATATGAGGGACGCGCTCAAAGCCCTCAGCGAAGCAGTCTCTGCCCTGAACGCGAGAGTCGATTCGGTAGAATCTAAGGTTAAGATAACGTCTAAACTGTCTGGTTCCTCAGTGCGAAACGCATCTCCATCGACGAGTAGCTCTACAGTCCAGGCGGCCCAGAAGGCTGCGCAGCCGGCGCCTGCGCCCAGCATTTCGCACGACCGGCTAATTGAGGTTCCCAACCATGGCGGGACACGATAGTGAGATAGTCGTTTGGTAGTGAAACTGTTGCGGCTCCCAACGTAAAAAGGCAGTCCTGCAGCAGTTTGTCAGATCCCATCCTAACTAACCGCACGTAATTTTACTCCAAGAGACACTGGCTGAGTCGGTCTCGCTTTCAGGATACGGATCTCATTCGGTATACTGACAGGGCAGGAGAGGCATTTGTACTCTCGTCTCGAAAAAGTTCCCCTTCATCGTTCACAATCTCTTTATGGATCACAGTAAAACGGAGCACTCGCTAATCAAGCTCATTCCGAGCGGCCAGCTCAGGGATAGCCTTTTTATTCTACAGCTTTTATTCTACATCTACAGCTCTCCACGAGACATGAGGCAGCGTTTTACGTCTCTCATTTCCAAGGCGGCTGGCAAGGCGGCAGGATCTCCGCTTGTAGTGGCTGGTGATTCCAACGCTCCGCATCAGGAGTGGGGATACCACCGCGTTACGGCCAAGATGCCGGACCTCTGGCGGGCGGCGTCCGACTACGGTCTCACCCTGGTCACGGACCCGTCCTTTCCATCTTCGACGGGAAACTCGTGCACCAGGACACCACGCCGGACCTTGCGTTCGTGGCGAACGTCGGGCCCACTGCGTGGTGCAATCTCAATGAGAACTTGGGCACCGATCACTGCGTGCTGGCCACGTCGTTAGTGGTGCGTAAGAGGCCGCCGAGTGAGTTTAGGATCATGGACTGGGATCTTTTTCGTAAAATCAGGGAGGAGAGAGGAGCCGAAACCCCTACGTCCCTAGATAGTTGGGTAGCGCAGCTTAAGGAGGATGTAGAATCTGTCACCAAGTCCATTGCCACCAGTGGCGCACCGAAGGGGGGGGGGGGTGTTTCGGTGGTTGTAACCCCCCCCCCTGAGGCCGACTTAACCCCCCTCTTTTGTTTACCCCTTTTCTTTCCTTGCGCATTTGAGTTCTGCAACTAAGATATAAGACGCGCAATCGTCTGCACACTCACAAAAAGCGCATTTATTGACAATTTCCCATGAATAAATTGGAATTAGTGCTATTTAGATGGTATTGGCAAACTGTCAACCCCCCCCCCCCCTACCAGAGATCCTGGGTACGCTACTGATTACCACCGACTTGAATGTGGACTGGATGGACAGCCGATTGGTGCACCTTCTGGAGGCGAAAAGGGTCCTCCTCGATAGATGGAAGGGCCAGCGCCTGAACCGCAGACTCCGAAAAAAGATTGCGGAGTTAAACCGTACCATAGAGCTGCCCGGTCAAACGCTTTCCAAGCAACAATGGAACCATGTCTGTAACTCGGTTGACGGGCAGATGCCAATGGACGGTAAATGGGACCTGCTCAAGCAGTTGCTAAGTGAATCCAATTCCAGGACTAATCAGAGGTGCGCCACTAATAAGGTTCTACACACGGCCTGCCAGGCCGATTCCGATACGGCAATACTAGAGTCGCTCGCCAACAGATATCTACCCATAGACACTCAAGAAGATGCGGACTACCCGCCTTACAAAAGTCCTCCGATGGCCTTTTTGGACGAGCCCTTTAGCGTCCCTGAGGTGAGGGAGGCCCTCGCGTGTCTCAACGGGCGTTCTGCTCCGGTTCCGGACGGCATTTAAAACAGACTTATTCGCAACTTTGCCGACGAGTCGATCAGATTCCTAACCGAGGAGATAAATCGGGTCTGGGAAACGGGGCGCGGTTCCGGAATCGTGGAAGCTGGCGTCGGTCGTCCTGATCCCGAAGCCGGGGCGCCCTCCGGACCTGACCAATCTCAGGCCGATCTCGCTCACGTCGTACAAAGTCAAAGTGGCGGAACATGTGATTAACAACCATGTCTCCAAGCACATTGAGGACCGCGGTGTCTTTCCGTATAACATGATTGGCTTTCAGCCATTCCTTTCGACTCAGGACGCCACGAAGCTTATCAAGTATGAGATCATCGATATGAACACGACGGACGTCAGGGCCATCCTGGGTTTAAATCTAGAGAAGGCCTTCAATAACGTCTCGCACGCCCACATACTCGATTCCATCTCGGATCTGGGCCTAGGCCAGAACTTTCCCGCATTTGTCAGCTCGTTTCTCAGACACAGAAAGGCCATGCTAAAGATTGGACACCTCAGGTCAGAGCCCATTGAGCTCGACTCGAGGGGGACGCCGCAGGGTTGGGTAGTATCTCCGCTCCTGTTCAACATTGCCATGTGTAAATTGTCTCAGAGGCTCTTGGAAGTCGAGGGCATCAACCACACTCTATACGCGGACGACATCACCGTATGGTGCGTCGGAGGCTGCGAGGGTAGGGTGGAGGAAGCACTTCAGGAAGCGCTCGATCGCACAGAGGCTTTCCTCGCTGGGGCGGGGCTTCGCCTCTCCTCGAGCAAGTCGGAGCTACTTCTGTACAGACATAGTAGGAGGGGGGTTAAGCCCAAAGGCTGGGTCCCCTTGTCGGAGGTTAACCTTGCACTCCGCACGAGCGAGGGACACCCCATTCCCAGAGTTGAGGTCATCAGTGTTCTCGGAATGCTCATCGAGTCGAACGGTTGTAACCGGCATACCATCGCCAAAATCACCGCAAAGACGGATAGCATGATACGGTCAATTACTCGGGTCTCGAACAGTTGCGGCTGCATCAGGGAGGACAATCTCTTGAAACTCTTCCACGCGTTCTTGAAGAGTCACATCACGTATGTACGTGGTGGTCATGCACTGCTGGCAGAATCACGAAAAGACGAAACTTAATTTACTCATTCGCAAAAGCATCAAGCGCGTGCTGGGCATTCCGATGAATGCCAACACAGAAAGGCTCATGAAGCTCGGGGTTCACAACACGTTAGAGGAAATCATCGAGGCGCAGCACACGTCTCAGACTGCCACGCTGTCGTCTTCGGCCGCTGGCAGGGAGATTCTGGCGGTTCTGGGCTGTAATCCATCGCTCGAGGAAGAACGCAAGTGTTGCCTTACTAAGGAGCAGAGAGGTATAACTGTCTCCCCGTTTCCCCACAACGTGCATCCGCCCCACAATGAGGGCAGGCGAAGGGCCAGAGACGAGACCCTACTAAAACTAGTTCACGACGACGCGCACTCCGCGTGCTTTGTGGACGCCGCGCAGTACGGCTGATCGACAAACTTCTCGGCGTCATGGTGGATCACAGTGGCGCATTTCTCAACTCTGCATCTTTCAGATATACCACCCCGGCTAGAACCGAGCAGGTCGTGGTGGCTCTCGCTTTAGTTGACGACAATAGACATCGAATTTACACCGATTCTCGCGCGGCCATCATGGCCTTTGCATCAGGTTCCGTTTCGCCCGAGGTCGCCCGCATCCTAGGTGATAGGGCCGTCTCCTTACACACCATCACCTGATTTCCGGCTCCCCTCGGGTCGCACTTGTCCTCTGTAACAAACCTCAACGAGGTCGCCCACACCCGCGTGCGCGTGCTAACCCACCGCGCCGGGTCGGACGGAGGTGGTACCACGGAGACGAGCTGAGCAGGTGAACGTTTCCTCTTCCGCACGAGAAACTCTCCAGGCCGCAGGCAGCTACCCTCCCAGTGTTGCAGACCAGGTGTTATCCTAGTCTATCCACTCTCAGCTCTTACACGGACACTTTTGAACCGGATTGCCCCGATTTTGGCGAACGTAGCAATTTAGAGCACATGCTCTGGCGGTGTCCCTCATTACATGGCCCTCAACGCATCACCGAGGAAGAGTGGAGATCCGAGCTAGGGAGCCCCAATCTACTGCACCAGCTAAGGGCCGTCCAGAGGGCCTACGACGCGGCGGTGAGGCTCGGCCTCCCCGTCCCCACGTAGGAGGGGCCCTCTGCGCTGCCGCCCTGAATGGCGGCGGTGTTCCTCAGGAGCTTTAATAAACTTCATTGTCTGTGTCTGTTTTCACAAACACGATGCTCTGCCCAGCAATCCTTAAACATTTTGACCCAATGGTCACCGGCACGTGCCACCACTGTGGGCAGGTGGCAGACACCTTCCATACCCGCCGCAGTGGCTATGTCAGCTAAGGCGTTGCGCTGCTGAGAATGAGATCGCGGGATAGAATCCCGGCCGCGGCGGCCGCTGGCAGAATCACGAAAAGACGAAACTTAATTAAAAAAAGCCAGTGTGCTTGCGTTGTAGTGCACGTTAAAGAACCCCAGCGGGTCAAAATTAATCCGGAGCCCTCCACTACGACGTGCCTCATAATCAGAACTGGTTTTGGCACGTAAAACCCCAGAAAGAAGAAGAAAGACACCTTCCACATGGTCTCGGCTTGCCAAAGTAATCAAGCCATTACCTCTAACCCCAACCCTAGCCGTGAGGTAGCCAGAGAGCCAGGCTGGCGGCTTCGACCAATGAGGTCCCGGACTAGGGATCCCACCCAGTATGTAGAGCCCCACTAGGTGGGGGGGGGCACGCCTCTCTTCAAAATGAATACTGCATAAATCCTTTTCACCACCGCCACGACCACCACTATTGCAAATCAGAACTTTCTGCAACGTTCGGGAATTTAATCGCGCATGCTTCTACGAAGAAGCATATTGCGGCTGCTTAACCATTTTCTTCCGGTAAGCAAACAACACTGCAATCACCAGAAAGGAAGTCTCAGATATCATGCGCTGCTCGAGGATTTCTCGCCATGTTGATGTGCGCCCACTCTGCAATTGTGACTTCGGACCATCTGAGTGCTGAACAATAAATGCTGCTTCAGTTACACGCTCCCAAGCACGATCTTGTCCATAGGGTCAGCGATGGCAACGACCATAGACCTAGCGGCGCCAGCGAACAAAACACACAGAGGACGGACTCGCGACCATAGCAAGATGAAACAGGTGACAATTTCATGTAATTTTAATCACTACCCGGTTGTTCCGTCCATCCGTCCGTCCATCCATCCATTGGATCCATGCATCCGTGTATCGTGGATGGAGTTGCTTCGTATCGTTTATGGATGGACGGACGGACGGACGGACGCTATGAGCGTCCCCTTTGAAACGGGGTGGTGGGTTGCGACACCAAGCTCTTGTTATTATTTTGCCTAATGTCCTACCTTAATTTTTGAGAAAACACGCAAATACAAAGAATTCTATGCATTAAACTTTTTGAACCATTACTGGGAACAATGTTTCTGTACGTCTCCGTTGTTTGTGGTCTCCCTAATTTTCTGCCACCAAACCTCCAACCGCATCTTACTAATCTCTATAGCGGACATGTTTACTTTCCCCGGCTATCCCTGAAACCAAGGGCTTCAAGGAGGTCAGAGGAGCCTAGACTGGCAGCTGGGTAGATTTCTTCACATTCCAATAAAACATTCCAATTTCAAGCGGTGTGAGATGCGCGCCGCGTAGCGTCGATTCGTGCAAATTTACTTTGCATTGCAGCTGCGTTGTATTCCACAACATGTCACATCATGTAGCAGTTGCATCGTATCGTGCCACCTGTCAAGGGACATGACACATGCGCCGCGTAGTCTCGATACCTGTGTACTCTTCTGTACACGTTATGGCGCCTCCTCGCAAGGTACGAACAGCTGGTGATAAAGCGAATCATAGAGCTACGCGCGCGGCTGCAACCAGGCAATGTCGGGCTCAGCAGACCGCTGTGCAAAGAACAGCAGAAGCCGCAGCTCGCCCTCACGGGCCATATTTTACAGGTCGTAGTTTCCGTATACTGAGTACTTTCAGTTGGCATCTTCAAGCAGTTTACCACGGTCTCCTATGGTACCACTCCTCCAGCTTACGCTGCGACTATGCTGAGTGTGCCGCGCAGGCCTGTGACTTTTTACGCGCAAGCGTACATGCCGTGTCTGTGAAATCGGTGAGATTAAGTTAGAGGCCGCTGAGCTGGCAGAGGGAAGATAGTGACAAAGGAGGAGGGCGCCTAGAGGTGGAGAGGAGGAGCGCGCGGCGGGGAAAGTACGGAGGAGAGTGCGATGGAGGGGGAGGAGGAAGGAGGCGGAGCGTAGCGCAGGAGGAGGGTAGGTGGAGGCAAGCTGGGTCAGCGCCTCCTAGATTGCAGACATGTGCAATCTGCTTTATGACATTATGCTATTTGGACCAAAATTTCCATGGCCAAGCCTGGCGTGACGAAAGCAGTGACGTCAAAATCACCGTGAGTTACTCGGGAGCGTCCCCATTACATTCTATGGCAGTCAGGCAAGATAGCATGACGTCGCGAATTGAAGTGCACTGCAGTGCACTTCAATTGCAGTACACTCTAAAAACAGTTGCACCCTTTGGGGCGTATTTTTGCCACAAAACAATAATCGTCATTCGACTTGCGTGGCTTTCCTTTCTTTAACGCTGTGCGCCCGGCACTTCTCGGTCACGAACGACAAGTGCGTTATCAGCGTGACACAGCGTTCTCGACAGGAAAGTAGCAAATGCAGAGTTTTCAAGATAGGAAACGCAAGCAAGACAGATGACGATTATTGTTGTGTGGCAAAAATGCACCCCAAAGGGTGCAACTGTTCTTAGAGTGTGGCCCTATGCTATCTAGGAGGCGTTGGCTTGGTTCACGTCCTTTGGCAATTACTACGGGTTCTGTGTGCGCTATGGGTGTACCGGGTTCGTGTGGCGTCGAGAGGCCGCGCGAGGACGGAGTAGCAAGGCAAGCGGCGGCATGCCGAGTGCGAGTCCATCGACCCCGAAGTCGTCGGCAAGCGCCGAGCACTAGCTGAACAAGACTGGCGGCAAAAGGCGCTGGCTATGCGTGCGCCGGAGACTCCCGAAGAACGTGCTAGGCGGCTTGCGACAGTGCGGGTATGTCAGGCTAGACGGCATAGCTTAGAAACTCCGGAACAGCGCCCATACGCTGGCGCGTAACCCGCATTCGCAAAGTGAAGCGTCAGTAGGTAGGTAGGTAGTAAAATTTATTGAGGTCCGGAAGAATCTTCATCCCGTTTTTATAGCGGCAAGACTGCGGGCCGCTCCCACGTTGGGACGGGAAGGCCAAGCCTCACCGCCACATCGTGGGCCTTCTGGACAGCCCGGAGTTGATCAATCCATTCGTCGCTCTTGACCAATGAATAAAATGATTCCGCCATAAATACGTGGTCCGTGTGGTGCTGTAAAGAGGGGCACTCCCAGAGCATCGGGGGGGGCACTCCCAGAGCATCGCTAACTCCACCGCAGTCGGGACACAGAGAGGAGACCTCCGTGTACCTAGTGAAGACGGAGAGTGTGGGATACGTGTTCATTTGTATTAGCCTGAGAGTCACGGCTTGAGGCCTCGTGAGATTTCGATGTGGCAAGGGCAAAGCCTTGCGACTCATCTAATAGTGGCTAGTGATCCCGTTGAAGGTGGAGAGAATGTCCCTGAAAAGGGGGGAGGGGGGGGGGCGTCAACCTCCGAAAAGGTCGGACCAAGCACGTCGCCGGTCCCACCCGGCACACTGGCCTCCGAGTGCCCGGCGCGGCAGAGAAGACCTCGCGCCCGGGCATGGGCCAGCTCATTAACGTTGGTTAGCTCGCCTAGTTCGGCGACCTCGTGCGCCGGGAACCATGTAATGGCGTGACGAATAAGCACCTTACCCTCAAGTGCCCTAGCAACCTCGTCACAAACTGCCCCAGTCGAGAAAGCTCGAAGGGCTGATCTCGAGCTTATAAATCTAGAGGTATAAATCTCTTCCCTGTCCGACCGAAGGAGCGCCAGCGCAATGGCCAGCTTCTCCGCCTTGCAAGCCGACGACGTCCTGATGGACGCGGCCGATAATACTCGGTCCTTCATGTCCACGACGTTAGCAACAAAACGGCTGGAGTCGCCTTCGTACTGGGCAGCATCTACAAAACATGACTCTGCGTCGTGCGCATGCGCGTACGTCTTATCCTCGTGGAGCAGGTACTTGAGTATATAGTTCCATTTCCCACCTAATCGCATATGCCCACCCACCATGTGTCTCTCAAGCACTTGCCAGTGTGCCATGATTTCCTTGCTTAGCTCGGCTAGCCTCTTTCTAAGCCTATGATTGACCTTTTGTGTTTTCCACCTAGACAGCAGAGATTCCTTGGCCTCTATTAAGTGTACTAATCTGCTGTCCATTTTATCGAACTCCAGCTCCATGTGTATCGACTTGGTCGCTTCTTCTACGTCCCTTCTGAATCCATCCAACCATTCCTGGAAGTTCTCAGGAGAATCACCCCCTCTTTTCTCCCTGATCTTACGGAAATGATCCCAGTCTATGTAGTTGTATGTCCTGGGAGGCTTTCTGCCTACCTGCAGCACGGTGCTAACAATTTAATGATCACTTCCCAATTCCACCCCCAAGTTAGACCAGGAAAATTTCCCTGCTGACCCCACGAATGTGAGGTCCGGAGTTGAACCTTGTGACACGGAGTTGCCAATCCTGGTGGGGAAATTGGAATCGGTGATTAACGTGAGGCCAACATTCGCCGCTGCCTGCCAGAGGTTCTCGCCATTGCGTGTGGTGGGGGGGTAACCCTGATGCTGGTCATTAAAATCCCCGGCCACAACAATGGGGGCACTGGCCCTGCCTGCCATAGAAACCACCTTAACCAATAATGAAGTGAAGCGATGCTGCCCCCTCTAGGGGAACTGTACACGTTGAGTATAAATACGCTATTCCTGAGCTCACCGCTCGGGATAACCTCGCCAAAAAGGTATTCAATTTTGCACCTCCCCATGTTTAAGTCATGCTCGATATAAGTGGGTTTGTTGGAGACCAGGGTGGAGAGCCCCCTACTCTTCGGCCCTTTCCTTACGTACGATTTGCAGTCCGACAGAGAAACTATGTCCACTAATACCTCTTGTAATAGGATAATCTGCGGTCTGGAATCTCTCGATCTGAGGAACTCCACAGTCGCGCAAAAAATGCGCTTATTGTTACTGATAATTTATATGTTTTGTTTAATAATGGATGAAAAGAACCATACTTTTCGGTCCAGTGTATTATTTTGCAACTGGGTTTTACGTATACACAATAAAACATATTTTGGACATGATTCTGATTGCTGTCTGCACTTATTGGGTTTTCGGCGGATTTCGGGCGTTCGTAGCGCGAATTTTAAAGCTTTTGGGGTCTCGACTTGCGGGGTTTTTTTTTCTAGTTGACAACACTGTCGTCTAGTTTTTCGCCTACTTCGTTCAATGTGCTGCAGTGTCGTGCAAACTTTTACTATGGATTTTAAAGCTTTTGGGGTCTCGACTTGCGGGGGGGGGGGGGTTTCTAGTTGGCAACACTGTCGTCTAGTTTTTCGCCTACTTCGTTCAATGTGCTGCAGTGTCGTGCAAACTTTTACTATGCTCGCGGACAGCTTTCTGTGGCAAGGAAGGGAAAGCTATGGGGGCGGAGCACCTGTACACGTGTTAAGAGACTTAGATGGTCTAGTTGGTTGCTGGCTTGATGGAATATGTTATAACGGCGCGTGTGAGGACGGGACACAGAAATAATGCACAGAGGACTCGGCGATTGTCCCATTCTTGCTGTGCCCCGTTCTCACATGTGCCGTTATAACATGTTCCATCATATCAGCACATGTGTTACCGCGCCAAGTAGTCCGGCAGCGCTTTGGGGCTCTCGGAACAGACGCTGAATCTACGCAGCTTCCACGTGCGACGGTTTCGCGATTGCCCGCCGCGGAAGAGAAAAGCCGCAAATTAAGTTAACTTCAACACTCAGTGGTGTGTGTTGGGCTATGTAGCTGTTTTAAATAAGGTGTTTATGTTTTCTCTCCCCCAGCTTAAGCTAACGCGGATGAAAATGTAAGACTCTTTTCAGGAGCGCTCTCGCTTGTGCGCACTTTGCCTCTGTAGCTTTCCCTTCGTTGCCACAGAAAGTTGTCTGCGAGTATAAAGAAGCCGAGTGACACCTGTTGCCAAAGCAGCTGATGTTTTTGTTTACAATCGTAGCCTCGCTCCCCTCGTCATTGCTGGCGAAAGAATAGGGCGGGTCCCAGTGCAGCATGCACTCACAGCGTGCGTGTAGGACGTCTTTGTTGTTTTTCAGCTTCAGTTGGTTTTATGCATAGTGCAGGACACTTCTTGTGATTGCATATTGTGCGCATGTTATGTACTTGTTCATTGTATATCCTATGCATGCGATTCCTTTCTTTAAGTTTCTGCCAGTCTTTTTTTTTTTTTCTTTTCTTAATCTGTTACAGCTGTTTCGTAAGTCCTTGTCATTTTCCTTCTTTATTTTTTCCTCTTAATTTAGAATTGTGCTTTCTCTGCTAAGAGTTTATGATGGCCAGCGGATTTATAGCCAAATTTTGTATGCTTTATTTCATCGCTGATAAAAGCGAAAGAACGACAGAAGAGAGGAAATACAAAGAAGTTAACCATACGCACTTCTCGTTTGTTACCCTGCACTGGAGAAATAAGATAAAACTGCTAAAAGAGAGAGAAAGAATGGGAGAGGAAGGTCACTTGGAGATCAATGGGAGAGGAAGGTCACAAAATCAACTTGCAAAGCCTGTGATACTCAGCTATGCGGTCCGCTATTTATTTTTTTTTTCTTCCATGCCAATTTGTGTGAACGTGCTCCCAATTAAGAAAACTTGCCAGTGGTAACTTTCATCTTCGACGACGCACGTTTATACGTCCTGTGCAACGTGCCGCGGAAAAATTACAAAGGACTGAAATGCTTGAAACGGTGAACAGGGATGTTGCAAGCATCCTTTAAACACTAGACGAGGGGTAATCGAAGCTGTGCCATTTCGCGGTAAACAGCAACATGGACTGAGACGTGAAGAGTGAGCGCAGAACTAAATGACAGCCTCTAAATGTGCCCAGCGCGCTTCGTTTTCACAATACACTAGCAACCGACACCATGAACCATTCGAGAGCTGCGCTGTTGAGCAACGATTCAAACGTGATAATTTGATTTGCTTTCGCCCTTCATTCCACTTGATCAATACTCATTCCGACTTGATAGTACAACTCGTTCGAACGATAGTCAGATGCGAAAGGCTTTGTCGATGTAGTGAACGACATTGGCCTCATGATGAGGGATTAGCGGGTCAAATAAGCGGCGGACAACAGTGGAACTACACATTGTTGTGTCTGGCGGTCCTTAGGGACAAAGGAGGCCGACGCCGACTCAGACCCGTCAACCTGGCGCCCCTTTCTCGCGGCCGAGAATTGTCACCTGGGACTGAGAGATTAACAGTTGGTCCCCGGGCTATCTCATGCGTCGCTAAACGGCAGCGTCGCCCCTTCGGTGCGGTTCCGTGAATTACCAGCGCCGCCCGAACTACGACGAGGCCCGGCGCCGATTGCGACGCGCCAACCTGGTGCCCTTTGGAGACACCCACCGCCCTCCCTGGTTCCGCGAACTGACCGCTATGGAGAGGCGAATCTTGAAAGGGGCCAGTGCCTGGCAATCCCGGGGGAACGACATCAACGTTCGGTTCCCAAGGTGTCAACCGCTGCCTGTGTTCGGGGGCGACCTAGCAAGATTGGAGGCGGAGCCCGGCGGGAAACGACGACACATCACGTGCGGGATATGACCACCTGATCAAAGACTGTCATTGGCTAAAAGAACTAAAGTGATTCCCTCGTCGAGTGAAAGAGGGAAACGGAAGGGATAAAACAGGAGACTTGAGTGTTGTGAGACGCTTGAGGCTTCACCATGTAGAGACGCTCGACCATGTAGAACGCTCGGAGATGTAAACGCTACTACATGCAAAGATGTTAGCAGTAGATCATGGAGCCCTTCTTGTAAAATACCATGTACAGTGTATATAAAACAGTTTTCTAATCTTCCTGGATATATCCTCCTCTTCGCACCTGGCACGATACCATACATGGAACCCTTCGTGGCCGCACGGACTTCGACTTTCGCAACAACATGTAAGGCGTCAGTGAAATGACCTCGCGGCCTTATCTCGAAAACGTTGTATTAGAAACAAAGATAAACGGGACATCATTGAGAAAGCCTTGAGAGTGCGACTTTGGCTACATGTTTGTCAACATGTTTGTCAACACACAATGTTTGTCAACACTACATGTTTGTAGTGGCTTCATGGCTACATGTACATGTAGCATGTTTGTAGTGGTTTGTAGGACATGGATGTCCATGTTGTTTGTCAACACTACATGTTTGTCAACACACAATGATGACCCGATATCAAACTTGCACTTAACAAGAAGGTTGCTTCCCATTATTGCTTCAGCCTTCGCTGCCGGCAGTGGTTTACTGATTCTGCACTGTTCAAGAAGCACAGGAGATCACGCCTGAGGCAATGTCCAAATAATGGAGTGCATGGTCGGCCGATTTAGTGAGCCTACGCTCCCGCTCAGTAGATCGTTGAAGCACAGTAGGTCCATTTGGTCAATGTAAAAACACCTATACGTGGGAAGCACTGCAAGCCTTCTGACTACAGACATTTTTAAACTCAGAGGTTCGTGGTCCTTGCCAGCCGAGTTTTCTTTTCTTTTTTTTTTTTCATCTGTCAACACCTACGGACCTACGCACAATCCTTGAAACATTTTAGTTCCAATACACTCTATTTCTTGCAAGTACTCGGTACATATGTACATATGTCTGTACCCGCAATAAGCTTGTCCAATGTTAGGGCAGCAACCTAGATGATTCTTTCACCAGCCACCGTGCTTCTTTCCATAGTAAATGGTTTTTTGTTTAATACGAAGCGTATCTTTGCCTAGTCAGAGCCAAGGTCAAACGCGAGGTTGACCGAGGTCACAGAGTTTGTCGCCGATGGGCGCGCAACCCCATGCTCCCGCTCGATGGCCGCTATCGGCCCCTCCTTGCTCCACGTGCATGCACGCGTTCTCCCACGCGCACGCTCGCACACCTCTACTGTCCTGGCGCCTCCTCTCCTTGCTTCACTCGCCGGTATCGGTGTGCGCGGCCCCAATAGGCGTGGCTCGGTTGAGCTGGCTGTGCTATATGTTGCGCGTAGGCCTCTACTTGCAGGTACAACGACGGGCTCGCGAAAGTATCAAGCAAAAGGAGCGTAAAAGTGCAAAGGTTCTGTAGAGAGTAGAGAGGTACCCTCTGTACCCTCTGCGGCGAGGCAGGAAGCGAAGCGGCGAGACGACGAGATACGCGCGGCCGTGAAGCGGGAACAACAAGAGGATGGACGCGTGGCCGATGAACAGCGGCATGCCAAGCGAACGGCCGCTAAAGAGGGCGCCGAGACCAAGCGGTGCCGATTGGAGGACCGCCACTTACGGGACGCAGGCGCGTACTTTCAAAAGTACTTAGTGGAAGACGAATTTGGTGCAGCGTGTAGCGTCTGTGACCGCCTCTGATTTCGAGCGTACGCCGTCACGGTGTCGCGGCTTGCGCATATGGCTGTCCTTTAGCGAGCGTTTCCCCGGGAGGACGTGAGTTCGGTCGGGCTTTGCGCCGCGTGCAGGGAAAAAAATGCTTCGCAGTGACGTAGATCGTTTTCGAGCATGTTTCCTGCCGTAATTTTTTTTAATTCTAGGCGGCAGGAATTTTAGGAGAACACACAACTCTTGGAAGACTGCAAGGCATAAAAGAGACGGAACATGGCGGAAGACGACAGCACAACCTCTTCTCTTGTGGTCTATAGGGTATGTGTTTTCAGTTTTAAGGCAGAGTTCAGGCACTCACTTCTGGTTAACGTCTCTGCCTTCACTCCGGATCAACGAGCACGGCTCGCAAAACGACGTGTTTTTGGCCTTCCCAATACCTCTTTTCCGTGAGCGCGATTTTTTGTTTTTTCCCTTTTATCCTCTGTCCTCTGTTCCTCTTCTTGCTCTCCCCATTTATGGAACATCCAACCTGATGTATGCGCGGTTAACCTCCTTGCCTTAACTCTTTCGCTCCTCTTGCTTGTTATCGGTTAATCGTATTCTATATGTGCACCCCGACTCTGCACCACGTTGGCCGTAAACCAACGCCAGAATTTTGCTCGCAATGAAGGCGCTTCATGTCTTCCTTGTAGTGTTACAGGAGTCTCTTTAAATAGCCCTAAAACCATCACCAAACAGTACGGCAACCATCCACTAGTCGCTTACGCCGACGCGGCCCTGTACCCCGGCAGGAGAGCCTCCACATCCACCGTAATCGTAAGTCAAGAGCACCTGACAAGCGTCTCCATCCGCAATGATAACCCCGTCGTCGCCGAGGAAGTGGCCATCGCCTTGGCGATCGCACAGACGACCGCAGACACCGTCATAACAGACTCCCAACAAGTGTGCCGAAATTTCTCTTACGGCAGATTTCACCGAACCTCCTGGCAAATACTCCAGAGGGGACCCCCCCAAGAGACGAGTAGATTGTGTGGGCGCCAGAGCATCATGACATCCCAGGCAACGAGATGGCATTTCTCACGGTTCGAGGTTTCACTAACCGAGCCCCTGGCACAACGGAGGAGCCCTGGCGACCACACCCTCTAGTCTCTAGTCTCAAGAAATCATTATGCACTGTATAGGTTGGAACGAAAAATATTTCCGACCCCGCATAAAAAACTAACCAAAGGTGATGACCGCATTCTTAGAGCACTGCAAACCAACACTTTCCCCCACCCATCTAGAAACTACCACTTCACCCCCTACATGTCATCTCCACTTTGCCACTTTTGTGGAGCACAGGGCACCCTCTACCACATGGTAACGGGCTGTACAGAATTACCCCTTAGAGAATCACCCAATCCATACCACACACCTGAGCTTTGGGAGAGTGCCCTAGCCAGCTCCACCCTCGCAAGCCAGCGCCAGCTCGTAGCGAGGGCCGTGGATACGGCGAAAGCCTATTGTCACGTAGTAGTGACGCTGAAGGAAACAGTCGTAAAACTGTGTATCACGAAACTGATTCTTTATTGGGCGAACCTGTGCCCACAAAAGCAAGCTACACTCAAAGCACAACGAAAACGGCGATCACAGTCGGCGGTCGTCGAAAATCTGATCAGTGGCGAAACGCGTCGGCTTTTATACCTGAGTCACCGAAGGTTCCAGATTAATCCCTGATGCCCGCGTGTCTTCCAGAAAGCTCTAGACAATTCGCGTCGCTCATACAATTAGATTACATGAGTGTCGGTGACCCCACACGAAGGATAGAAGCATCGATAACGTTCGAGAAGCTTCCGATGCAGGCGCGTCCTGCGCCGAGCGATAACGTTTAACACTTGTTAGCCGGTGGAAAGCGGCCACCGGTGAAAGATAAACATGTATACGTGTCACTATTGTTTCCTAGAAAGGGGAGACCACCTCGAAGACAACTCTTAAAATAATCTCTCAATTAAGATGTTTATTCTCTCTTTCTCTCTTTAAATAGCTTTGAGTGTACGCTTGTACGATTTTGATCAAAGTGAAATGCCGTACGATTTTCACCCAAATCTAACTAATATGCTTGAACTATGGTTATGCCAACATATCCAGTTCCATAATATTTCTCAATCGCTTACGCACTCCCTTACATGGACGCATGTGGAACGGGAACGATACTGAACTTCGAAATTTCGGGAAAACTCGACACTTTTAGCCTCCATTGTTAATGTTTGCGGGCAGAGAATTTGCTACACCGGAAAATCGGAACCAGTTACTCTGTCGTCTGGAGTCTCGTGATACTCGCAGTAAGACATTCGAGGCCCCCTCCTTGGTGTTTCATTCAACCCCAAATCCACCTCACTATACCTGGTGTTCAAAAAAAAAAAAAACGCGGAGTGTACAACGCCGCATCTCAAGAAGCGTACCCTGCTCTTCATATATTAGCGATACAAGCAAGTGCACACATGTACACCGACGACTCGGTCCTGCCGAACAGCTGTATCGCAGCTGTTGTTATTCCAACAAGTCACCACCATCGATTTTAAAGACAGGAAGAGACAAAAAGAAAAGGAACTGCAGGGAAGTTAACCAGGTTGCACCTAGTTTTCAATCCTACACTGCGGAAAGGCAAGAGGGCAGGAAATGAACAAGGAAAGAGAGAAAAAAGGAATAAGGGTGATACGCGCGCGCACTCACAGCGATCCCTGCGCTACGGCCGTCACAGAGTCGTCTTCAAAAATGGCAGCAGTACTCTTGTGGCGCCCTGCGCGGATGATGGTCAATTGCATAGTCCCAATATTTTTTTTTCCTTCTGTGAACACTCTGTCGTCCACTCAGTTTAAAGCGGCACGCAAAGCCATTTTATTTTTATTTTTCATTATAAAAATAAGGTAAGGTTGGTAGATGAGGATCTGTTCTGGTCTCTTCTAGAAATCACAAAAGTTTCAGCAGTCACTGTCCATCATACCGATACGGAAACAGTCATCATCAGCCTATATTTATGTCCACTGCAGGACGAAGGCCTCTCCCTGCGATCTCCAATCACCCCTGTCTTGCGCTAGCTGATTCCAACTTGCGCCTGCGAATTTCCTAACTTCATCACTCCACCTAGTTTTCTGCCGTCCTCGACTGCGCTTCCCTTTTCTTGGTATCCATTCCGTGACCCTAATGGTCCCCCGGTTATCCATCCTACGCATTACATGGCCTGCCCAGCTCCACTTTATTGCGATAGCAATTATATGGACACTCCAAGCGGATTTCTGCCGTCGCCGTCGCCGTGAGGTTCCGTATAAAGTCCATGGCAAGGGCGATAAAATCGTCGCCGCGCGCCGTACGTGCGAGTGAAAGCGCGCGTGGGACGCGCGTTATCACGGAGAGCGAACTCACGGCGGAGAGCAAACGCGACTTCCGCAGTGTTGCCAAGTTTGGCTATATATAGCCAAATTGGGCTACAGGAAAAAATTTTTGACGTCGATTCGGACGATTTGGCTATGTGGCTATATTTGGGCTACTTAAAATCTGCGACTTGGCTTTGTTTGGGCTATAAGTGGCGCCCTAATCCACGCTCCAGCGGTGGCTTTGATCGGGTAGAAGCAAATCTCGAAGGCTATGTTTTAGCTGGCTAAGCCGGCCGCGTGGCTGTGCGTGTGTGCGTGCGCGAAATGTTCCCCCCTTCCCCTTCCCATCGTTCTCTGCACCGTTGTCTGAGCCTGTGGCTTTGATCTTTGATGCACTTAAACTTACACCCCGCTTGACCGTTATGCACCCGATCGCAGGGCATCGGGATGAACCTGGAAGTAGTGGGTTTTTCAGTCCACTGTACTAACATGGCTATGCTCAGGAAGGGAGAGCAGTAACATAGGATCGGGGCCATCGGGCGATCGTGGCGCCGACATGAAAGAAGGGAAGCACGGGTGGATGACACACCCCAGTGTGTTCATGGCCATGTCTTAATTCTGGGTGAAGTATCGCGCCGGGCACAGCTTTCGACCTACTCCACGTATCTCGCGCGACGAAGCTTCACTGCCATTTTCCTTCTCCTGCTGGATGAATTTTTGTCCGTGCTTACATTCGAGATTCATTTCGATAGGTTGGACGTAAGATCGGAACCTCCTCCGAGAGCAGAATCCAAACATGGGGAAGTGGGTCAAGTATGCGAGAACGTATAAAAAAGAATGGGAGCAAAGCCCCGAGCCAAAGGTGGGTTCTGGTGCTTTTACTTCTAGATGCATGGTTTGCCCGTAATATCACGGATGAAGATATTCATACTGCTATTATCGAAACATGTTTGCCTCGATGACATCAGTGTACCACGTCACATGAATTTCAGCCACCGTATTAGCTTAGCTTGTGAGGTGTCGCGCTGCTGGCTCGAGGACGCGGGATTCCCGGCCATGGCGGTCGCATTTCGATCAATGTAAAATGCAGGAACACCCGTGTACTTAGATTTAGGTGTACGTTAAAGAACCCGAGGTGGCCAAAATTAATCCGGAGTCTCCCACTGCGTCATGCCTCCCAATCATATCGTGGTTTTGGCACGTATTACCCCAGCAATTATTAGAGAGTTTTGGGGCCCCAAAGAAACAGCGTCGAAGCCACTGCGCATGCGCTAGAGGCAAACTGTGTTTGGGTTTTGCGTCGGGCACGCTATTTCATCGATTTAACGGGAACCCCAAAAGCTGCCCCAAAAGCTTTAGTCAACAAACATGGGGGCGCCCATCGAAGCGACGGCTCTAGCCTAGCACCCAACTGGGCTCGATTCGTGGTAACGCGTGAAGTTCGTAAGCTAGAGAAGTCATTGCGATTACCGCTTTCTCTCAACTAACATGTGTAATGAAGATTGATTCATTAGACGCCGCTGATTCTGAATTCAATTGTCGATTTCATGGCTCGTAGGCCTAACACGGATTGACTTGGCTGGGTGAAGGTACGTAAAGTTGGTTACTCAGAAAAGCGAAACAAGTTGCTTGCTGCTAATAGATTAAGTTCTAAATTGTAATTAAACACGAAAAATCTAAATTACTCTTCTTATCATGAAATGGTATATTTTATTTTAATATTTATGCCCCAACGCTAACACCCGCAAAGCTCTTTGGAGTCCCTAACTTTGGGGGCCCCTATTCTAAAACTTTATGAGCACATCAACATGGTTTGCTTTTTGACAGTTACCTGCTTTCACAGCATAACCACTGCTATCAATCTGTTGTTTACCTTTGCTCTTTGTGCGCCGTCGCGGCTTTTACCATTTCGAGCGAGTTACGTTCGGGACGTGCTCGTCACCGAAAACGACTGCGCGCTTCTTACACTGGTGTGCCGTTTGCGCAGTAATCATTGAAAGCTTCGCTTACACCGATTCAGACAGCGAGTAGCATCTGTTGCACTTTATTTTAACGCATGTTCTTGGTGTGCTAGAGACCTAAGATGACGGCCAGGTTGATGTAAATGGACAGTATATAGAGCATGTACCAGCTTACCCGGGCCAAGCTAATTGAAAAAAAAAACAATGAGTAAACAAGATAGGACGATGAGACAAATAACACGAGATAGCGCGAAATACTTGTTTTAGCTCACAAAAAAAATGTCGCAGTTTCGCCCGAAAGGCGAAGCATCAATTGCGATAGCAAATTAGTAGAGAGCTATTCGGAGTAGGGATAGTAGTTTTATCGACTGCATAAACTTGGAGACATTCGCTTACTAACTGAATTAACAAGCGTTGTGTCAGCGCGCACAAGCAAACATGAATAGATCACATTGAATGACCGCAGACAACGACTGTCAAAACGCTGGCAGCAAGCGCAGCCGCCGCAGCGAGCGAAGGTTCGCGCGGTCTATCGCTTCAACGGAAACTGAGCGGCGAATGCTCAGCGCATACAAAGGTCAGAGCCGTGTGGAGATAAGAGACGGTGCGGGCGACCGCCACCGCCGGGCCAAGTGCAGAGGAGTTGAGCAGAGGAGTAGTTGGCAGAGAAGCTGCCCCCCCCCCTACTTCCCGCGCTGCCTTCCCGCTTTCTTGCTTTCGCGTGGGAGATTGAGTGGCCAGTTCCCCTAGCGCCCGGTTGCTAGCTAAGCATTTGGTGAAGCAGCACAGCGTCGCCCCGCCTACCTCCCTCCCTCCCTCCCTCCCATACCCCCCCCCCGTTCTTTCGCGCGACGGTCGCGTTTGCTTTCCGCCGTGCGTTCGCTCTCCGCCATAGCACGCGTCCCCCGCGCGCTTTCACTCGCGCATACGGCGCGCGGCGACGATTTTATCACCCTTGGACTTTATACGGAACCTCACGGCGACGCCGACGGCAGAAATCCGGTTGAAGTGTCCATATAATTGCTATCGCAATAAAAGAAGCCGTGAGCAGGTCGCAGATCGCTGGACAGCTGAACTTCTATTCGCCGTAGGCAGATAGGACGTGAGAGATCGATGATAGTAAACATTATTTTACGTTCACGACAGCTAAAAAGCAGAGTTCGTAGTTAATATTACTGTAAATAACTAAAAATAATAACTTATTGCTATCTGCCATAAAATAAAAGCACCGATTTCGCCCTCTGCAGCGATTCGCTGGAACTTAAGAGATTCCGGGCCCAACCAAAAAGCGTTCTGTGCAAGCATGATGTCGCTGTTGTTGATGTTAAGGGCCGACCGTCCCGGCGGCACTGGACATTTTGTTAGCACGGGTTGTGCAAAAAAGGATTGCCGTAGTCGAATGTGAAAATGTATGCACAAATAAAACTGCAAATAAAAATGGCTATATTTGGCTACGAAATATTTTGCATTTTTTGCGTTTGGCCACATTTGGGCTACAACTTCTCTAGCTTTTGGCTACGCCGCCTCGTCGGACCTGGCAACACTGGACTTCCGTCGGGCGAAAGGCCGTGGGGGTATGAAAAGGAGGGAGGGAGGGGGTGCGACGCTGTGCTGTGACACCAAATGCGTATCTTGCAACCGGGCGCAAGGTTCTAACTGGCGACTCAGTCTCGCACGCGAAAGAAGGAAAGCGGAAAGGCAGCGCGGGAGGGAGGTGGGGGCAGCTTCCACTTTGCCAACAACTGCACTTGTACTTTGCCCGGTTGCGGCGGTCGCCCGCACCGTATCTTGAAAGCGATCTCCACACGGCTCTGACCTTCGTATGCACTGTCAACAGCTCAGTTTCCGTTGAAGCGACAGACCGCACGAACCTTCGCTCGCTGCGGCGGCTGCGCTTGCTGCCAGCGTTTTGACAGTGGTTCTCGGCAGTCATCGAGCGTGATCTATTCGCGTTTGCTTGTGCGCGCTGACACCACGCTTGTTAATTCAGTTAGTAAGCGAATGTGTCCAAGTTTATGCAGCCCATAAAACTACTATCCCTACTCCGAATAGCGCTCTACTAATTTGCTATCGCAATTGATGCTTCGCCCTTCAGGTGAAACTGCGACATTTTTTTCCGCTTAATGTCAAGTAGAATATCGGCTATCTCCGTTTGTTCTCTGATCTACACCGCTCTCTTCCTATCTCTTAATGTTAGGCCTAGATTTTTCGTTCTATCGCTCTTTGTACGGTCCTTAACTTGTTCTCGAGCTTCTTTGTTAACCTCCAAGTTTCTGCCCCATATGTTAGCACCGGTAGAATGCAATGATTGTACACTTTTCTTTTCAACGACACTGGTAATCTCCCAGTCAGGATTTGGTAATACCTGCCGTATGCCCTCCAGACCAATTTTATTCTTCTATAAAGTTCTTTCTCATGATCAGGGTCACCTGTGAGTAATTGACCTAGATAAACGTACTCCTTTACAAACTCTAGAGGCTGACTGGCGATCCTGAATTCTTGTTCCCTTGCCAGGCTATTAAACATTATCTTAGTCTTCTGCAGATTAATCTTCAACCCCACTCTTACGCTTTCTCGGTTAAGGTCCTCAATCATTTGTTGTAATTCGTTCCCATTGTTCCTAAATAGGACAATGTCATCTGCAAACCGAAGGTTCCTGAGATATTCGCCGTTGATTCTCACTCCTAAGCATTCCCAGTCTAAGAGCTTGAATACGTCTTCTAAGCATGCAGTGAATAGCATTGGAGAGATTGTGTCACCTTGCCTGACCCCTTTCTTAATAAGCAACTTTCTACTTTTCTTGTGGAGAACCAAGGTTGCTGTGCAATCCTTGTAGATATTTGCCAATATATTCACTTATGCATCCTGTTCTCCTTGGTTGCGTAATGCCTCTATGACTGCTGGTATTAGAGCATTGCACGGGCTCGGGCTTACCCGAAAGGCCGGGTCCGGCCCGGCCCGTGGGCCGGGTCGGGCCGGGTAGGGCAGCTTTTTCACGGGCTCGGGCCGGGCTCGGGCATGGCATGAATTTTTTGGCTCGGGTATTTCGACGCGGGCCCGGGCAGGGCTCGGATTTTCTGGTGGTGTGCATGTAACGTGCAGCGAGTTATCCTCGCGCGTCTCGACTCTGAAAAACTTGTTTCCCCGGCGCATCTGGAAGCTAGCAGTGCTACTCCTGTGTACTTCCCTTTTCTTCTTCCGTCGTATTTTGCGCTGTTTGAACAGAATGTAAAAGTCCAGAAAGACCGAAGCCGCCTCAAACCAAAGGATGTCATTGTATTCCTTACCTAAATCAATGTAAGTAATGCTTTCAGCACGGTGTAAACGCGTTCGCGACTTGCTGATTCTTCAACGGCGAATTGATAAAACGATGACTGGTAAGATGAGATAATTCGTCACGCGGCTGAAATATGGCACTGCGTCCGTCCTTGACTGCAGGCATGTCTTTAACCGGCCGCCTATAGCAGCAGCGCATTACGCGGCACCATGGAGGAACGAGAAGCTTTCTTTCTCCATTTACTGCATCCATGCGCTGCACTCACGACCTGTCGTGGCTGCGCTTCGGCTAGAGTGTACTACAATACGGTTGAGTGGGACGAGCGACTGGGGCGTCGCATGCTTTGCAGTGAGGCGCCCGACGTGGAAAAATACACTGGCGGCGTGGCGATAGAAGTGGATTGGGCGGTATCAAAGTCGCGCCGTTGAAAACTGCTCGCGATACTGCTCGGCAGGGTGATTCGTACTATTTCGCGCGCTGGTATTACCGTTCAGACAACTCAAATTGTGTTCATAATTGCATATTACATGTATTTATGCCTTAAGAATAAATTGCTTTCATTCTCACCTTTTCTTTCTTTTTTTTTCCACTTGGTGATCTTTTTCGGTCTCGGGCGGGGTTCGGGCCGGTTTCGAGCCGGGCTCGCGCCGGGCTCGGGCGTAAGGTGAAGGGGTGGCGGGCCGAGCTAGGGGGCCGGGCCGGGCGGGTAACGTAGACTATTTCCAGGCCCGGGCCGGGCCCGGGTCTCGCCATAAAACTTTTTGTCGGGCTAGGGCTGGCTGCCCGATGTAAAATCGGGTCCGGGCCGGGTCCGGGCTGAAAAAAATCGGCCCGTGCAGTGCTCTAGCTGGTATCTCTACTAAATGAAATGCTTTCTCATAATCTATGAAAGCCATATAGAGAGGTTGATTGTACTCCGCAGATTTCTCTATTACCTGATTGATGACACGGATATGATCCATCATAGAATATCCCTTGCTGAAGCCAGCCTGTTCTCTCTGTTGGCTGAAGTCAAGTGTTGCCCTGATTCTATTGGAAGTTATCTTGGTGAATATTTTATACAATACTGAAAGCAAGCTAATGGGTCTATAATCCATCAATTCTTTAACGTCTCCCTTCTTATGGATGAGTTTAATGTTGGCGTTCTTCCAGCTTTCTGGTACACTTGAAGTCGTGAGGCATTGCGTATAAAGGGCCGCAAGCTTTTCAAGTGCGATATCTCCTCCATCCTTGATTAAATTGACTGTTATTCCATCTTCTCCAGCAGCTTTCCCCTGGTCATGCCTTTCAAGGCCCTTCTAACTTCATCGCTAGTTATAAAAGGGGCCTCTGTATCCTGTCCATCACTACTTCGAATGAAAGTAGCTTGGCTGCTATGGGTACTGTACAGCTCAGTATAGAATTATTCCGCTGTTTTTACTATGTCATCGAAATTGCTGATATTACCCTGCTTAACTTTCAGTGCATACATTTTGCCGTGTCCTATGCTTAGTTTTCTTCTCACTGATTTCATGCTGCGTCCATATTTTACTGCTTTCTCAATCTTTTCCACGTTATAATTTCGGATATCCTTTTTTTTTTCTTGTTGATCAGTTTTGACAGTTCAGCGAATTCTATCTGACCTCTCGAGTTTGACACTTTCATGTTTTGCCGTTTCTTTATTAGGTCCTTTGTTCCTTGGGAGAGCTTACCTACTGGTTGCCTTGGTGCCTTACCTCCCACTTCAATTGCTGCTTCTGAGATCATCCTAGTTATGGTTTCATTCATTACCTCTATGTTGTCTTTATCTTCCTGTTCTAAAGCTACATATTTGTTTGCGAGCACCAGCCTGAATTGGTTTGCTTTTACCCTTACCGCGTCTACCCACCGGGGTGGCTCAGTCAGCTAAGGCGTTGCGCTGCTGAGCACGAGGTCGCGGGATCGAATACCGGCCTCGGCGGCCGCATTTCGATGGAGGCGAAATGCAAAAACGCCTGTGTGCTTGCGTTGTAGTGCACGTTAAAGAACCCCAGGTGGTCCAAATTAACCCGGAGCCCTCCACTACGGCGTGCCTCATAATCAGAACCTGTTTTAGCACGTAAAACCCAAGAAAGAAGAAGAAAAACCCTTACCG
Organism: Dermacentor silvarum; assembly: GCF_013339745.2. Taxonomy (NCBI): domain Eukaryota; kingdom Metazoa; phylum Arthropoda; class Arachnida; order Ixodida; family Ixodidae; genus Dermacentor; species Dermacentor silvarum. Next base: position 112,222,773 of record NC_051154.1, read on the forward strand.
CGTCTAGGTGGGCCCGTTTCTTCATGACTAACTTTATTCTTTCTCTCTTCAAATTGAGAGAAATCCTAGACTTCGCGAGCCTATGGTCACTGCACTTTACCCTACCTAACACTTCTACATCCTGTACTATGCTGGGATCGGCAGAGAGTATGAAATATATTTCATTCCTTGACTTTCCATTAGGGCTTTTCCAGGTCCACTTCCTGTTGCTGCGCTTCCTGAAGAAGGTATTCATTATTCAGAGCCTATTCCTTTCCGCGAATTCTACCAACATCTCTCCTCTAGTGTTCCTAGAATCGATGCCGTAGTTGCCAATTGCTTGCTCGCCAGCCTGCTTTTTCTCCACTTTTGCATTGAAGTCGCCCATGACTGCAGTATACTGAGTTTGCACCTTGCTCCTTGCTAATTCAACATCTTCATAAAACTGTTCTATTTCTTCATGATCGTGACTGGAGGTTGGGGCGTAGGCTTGTACAACCTTCATTCAATACCTCCTATTCAGCTTTATTACGACGACTGCTACCCTCTCATTAATGCTGTATAATTCATCAATGTTGCCCGCTATGTCCTTATGGACTAGAAATCCTACTCCGAATTCTCTCTATATCTGGAAAACCTCTGTAGCAGAGGACGTGCCCGTTAGTCAGCACTGTATAAGCCTCACCAGTTCTTCTCACCTACTAAGACCAATAATATCCCAGGCAATACCTGATAATTCTTCAAATAGCCCTGCTAAGCTAGCCTCACTCAATAGAGTGCGCGTGTTGAACGTTGCCAGGTTCAGTTTCCATTGGCGGCCTGTTCGGACCCAGAAATTCTTAGCACCCGCTGCCCACCCTCTGCCGCGTCACAGGTCTGACCGCCGCCTTGGTCAGGTGCTCCGCAGCCGTTGGGGACTGAGGGCCATGGGTAAATTGTAGGTAGTCGTTCGTGAAGGTGACGCCCAGTTACAAGTGACACAGTTATGTTGCGCTGCTAAGCCCGAGGGCGCGGGATCAAATCCCGGCCGAGGCGGCCGAATTTTGATGGGAGCGAAATGCAAGAACGCCCATGTACCGTGCATTGGGTGCACGTTAAAGACCCAAAAGTGGTCAAAATAAATCTGGAGTCCCCCATTACGGCGTGCCTCATAATCGTATATGTCGTGGTTTTGGCACGTAAAACCACAGAATCTCATTCTTAAGTTGTGCTGCATCGAGATAGTTCAAGCGTAGTGATAGGTCAAGGGAGTGCAGTCCCGACCTGACACATTCCGCTGAATTATATTCTTCTAATGCAGTGCAATGCATTGAAAATGCATTGCGCTGTCCTCTAGCTACTTGTCCTCGCGCAAACAAAAAGTGGTGGTTGACAATAACGAATCGACATACAGTGCCATAGTGTGCGGATTACCTCACGGATCCGTTGAGGTAATGCAGTTAAGTGGCTCTTGACGTATGTAGTCAACAGCGCCTCTGAGTGCCGCAAGTTCCGATCACGTTGATGTTGTGGTATGGGAGAAAATTTTATTGGAGGTTGTCTGAGGCTACACAAATCAGTCGATGGTCGACTCGTGGGCGTGAAGCCTGATGTAAGTGATTCACGGTGGAGCAGCCACAATACTGAAAAAAAAAAACGGCAAAGCTTGCACTAGGCCACGCAAAGCTCGAGACACAGCGAAGCTGCCCGATCGATTGCGTCATAATCTAAGAGATACCTGGCTTAACCAAGCTCAACTCAGGCATAGCCAAGGCCGAACCTAGCTGCTACCAAGTTCAACCTAGATACAACCAAGTTCAACCTCGACATAGCCAAGTTCAACCTATAGCTACTACCAGGAGACGCAATCGATCGGCCAGCTTCGTTGTGACTCGAGCTTTGCGTGGCCTAATGCAAGCTTTGCCTCCCCATTACGACGACAGAGGAGAAGTGAAATTGCACGCTGGAAGGATTAGCGGCCACGCAACCAGCTGTGGCAGAAGACGACGATGACGAACGCGGGAGCAGTGGCACGAGGGCGTGCCCAGCACGAGTTCTAGCGCTAACCGAGAGGCGCCAGCGAGCCAGCTGCGGCAGCAGACGACGACGCTCGAGCCAATGCTGATGATGATAGTTTGGTGAAACGCGCGCGGGAGCAGTGGCACGAGTACGTGCCGAGTCCGAGTACAAGCGCTAACCGAGGGGCGCCAAAACGACGACGCTCGAGCCAATGTTGATGATGATAATTTCGTGAAACGCGCACTTTTTACTGCTGGCTTAAACAGCTTCGCCGTTAAAATGCAGCATATCTTCTATGCATTGGCAGAGAGGTTACCCATTGAGACCACTGCGTTTGCGGAACATCCAGATCATGTCTCAATCAATATTCGCCATATCGGATGACAAATAGCACATCCGCCAGACGTCCAATTTAGGATACTCGGTCAAGGACGTCCCAACAGTGTCGTAGCCAGACATTTTTTTTTTTTCGCGGGGATGTAAGGGGTGGGGCACGCGCCCAGTGTGCCACGCCCTGGCTACGCCACTGCGTCCCAACGATATTGCTCCGGGACCTTGTTTGTGAACATACGAATAACGTTGTCGTTATTCGTATGTTCACATATGTCTATGTGTATGTTCACATATGTATGTCTTTGTCTTTCAGTTTCCTCGTGACAGAATTAAGTTTTCTCGTCTCTTCAAATTCTATTCCGAAGCTACCATGCCTCAGAAGCTCACGTGTATATCATACTTTGGGTAGTTTTTGGCCTATAAGAACGAGGAGTACACTGCACTTCCGCGTGCGCATGTGCGCATACGTGTGCACGGGATGTATCTGACCTTGCATTGAATGTACCTTAGAAAGCGCCAGGTGCTCAAACTTAATCGGGAGTCGTATGGGAATGGGAAGACAAAATGACCAGGTTCAACGACGTCACCAACCATTACATGATGCAAATATGCACATCTACCACCCCATCCGCAAACTCAATAGATCACAAGCGGTCCAGTGGCCACAACTACAAACCAAATCATACAAGAGTCCGACACTAATGCACGCTATTTATCCAGAAATATACACAACAGATAGATGCAAAGTCTGTGGCACCAGAGCCACGCTAGAACACATGCTATGGGAATGCCAGGGACTAATACACGATTATGAGAGCGAGACCTCCACCGACAGCCTCCGCGCGCGATGGCAGGCCGCGCTGCTCAGCTCGAACCCAGAAGACCAACTCTGGGCAGTCCAGCGGGCCAAGGAAGTCGCCGGGAGGCAATAACTCTTGGCCGTAACTTCGGCGGGAGCCCAAATCCACTAACTCACCAGACGCGAATAATTCTGATTCGAGTTTTTCTCACTCCCTCCACTACTATGGCGTGCCACATAATCAAATCGTGGTTTTGGCACCTTATAATTGTTTTATCTGACCTTGCTGTGTGGGTGGTATGCCCGTTGGATATCTGTTACAAAGCCTCTGCTTCGAGCGTTATATTCATTATAGCAAACACTGTGAAAAAAGGCCCTGACATATCCCTGCAATCTACCACGCATGTCCGCACGCATGTCCCCCCTCCCACACATGCAAGGTAATTGGGTGGGTGACATTGGACATGGGCGAAGTGATGCATATATGAATTCTGAGTGCTTCGACGGCTATGTGTGTAGACCCCAGGTGGTTTTGGGCAATGACAACCGTTGAGACTGTAAAGTGCATCGGGGAAGGCCGAGGCACGCCGGAGTGATTGGGCAGTTCGCCATCTGCAAGCAGTTAAATACATTTTTCACGTACAGTCGTGAGCAGAAGTTTGTGGACCAAAGGTGCCACGATTTTATTTTTTTTTTTCTTCGCAGCCTGGACATTCCGGCTGAAATCAAGAGCGCACGCCTACGTGCACGTGTTTGACCAATACAACGTATTAAGCCAATTCGAGGCCGCGGAGCTGTGCTTGAATATATTTAAATATTTTGCTGATGCCGAAACTCCAAACTTCTCCAAACTCTTGCTCCAAACTCTTGCTCCAAACTCTTGCTCCAAACTTTTGCTCGCGACTGTACCAGTTGACCAAATACAAATTTAGTCTGAGTAAATTGACGCTAACCGTCTACGGCAGTGATTATATTAGACGTACAAGGGCGAAGTTGAAAAGGGTGCGATTCAAAACGCCACCCTGTGTGGTGCCTTACAAACATAACGTTCATCTTCGGCGAGAATGAAGAAAGACGTTCTTGTCAGATAGCTTAATTCGTACCCATAGAAATACGTGACCACCCAGTTTTACAGTATCTAGCGCATTAAGAATTTCTTCATGTGTGACGTAGTCATAAGCGCCTTTCACATCAACAAACAGCGCTGCAGAGAGACGCTTCATCGATTTATCTTGCTGAACAGAGGACACCCGATCGATGACGTTATCGATCGATTTCAAAATATCTCATTTGACTATGGCTGCAGGTTTTTCAGCCCTTCGTGTCACGCTGCGTTTCACTGATGGCGAGCAACTACACAGATAGTCGATTTTCCGTTACTCGAAGGCGGCACACCAGTGGTTACCCTTAGCTTGAATTCAACTTTGCAGCGCAAGATTGAAGAAGACAAGCACACAAAGAAAGAAACGAAATAAATGGGACCAGCGCTCGTCCGTCTATTGCGTGTCTTTGTTTGTGTGCGTGTCTTCAGTTTTGCGCTGCAGAGATGAATGCAAGCTCCAGCAACCAACCAGCCCGCCTTACCGGCTTGGCAGCTTTTCCCTCAGCCTTGCGTCGTGACCCGCACAAACAAGTGGAACTGGAAATTGCTGAATCAATACGTGAATACACCACCTGAACGCAAATGGAAACACGATTATTTGTCAGTGGCTACCAAGTCATTGCGGCACTATCGGCAATGGCCTTTCGGATGAAGCAGCTCGATAAGGCAAGGCGAAGGTGGCGCTGCTAAGCGCGGGGGCGCAGGATCAAATCCCCGCTACGGCGGCCGCATATCAATGGGGCCGAAATTCAAGAACGCCTGTGTACCGTGCATTAGATGTACGTTAAAGTACCCCAGGTGGTCTAAGTTAATCCGGAGTCTCCCGCTACGGCGTGCCTGATAATCATACGGTTGTGTTTGGCACGTGAAGCATCAGAATTAAAACAAAACAAGAAAAAAAAAAGAAAGCAAACGCACCGGGGAAAACCAACATACATCAATCGATCTTTCAAAAATGGACGCTGCAGGACAACTTCGTACACAATGTCTCTCTTATTATCCCTTAATATTTCTAAACTATTTTCCCCCAGACGTGCGGGGTTTACGTCAAACCGGAAACTTGCATCTGGTTAACGTTGATGCCTTTGCTCTCTTTCTCTCTCACACACATCTCAATGTACGTCAGTTACTTATCATGACGAAGGAACAGCGCGACAACGGAATAGCATTTTAAGGTCAAATGAGACACCGCTGTATGCTGTCGCGTCTTCATGTTGTCTCAGCCGTAATATGTCGCCACTAGCCTTCATGTGCACCCTGTTGCGGTTGATCAAAGACTCCACATCGTTTCTTGACTGAACAGTCATAGGTAAACAAGTAAAACTCCCGAAAATATTGACTGCAGAAAAAACATGCAAATAAGTTTTTCTAACCGGAAACTAAAAAACAGAGTCCCTAAAATCTTGCAGCCTAGTATACGTGGCAAGGAACTGCACGCGAGGGTTCGTTCCCTGCAAGGAGATGTTTCCGCTGGTTACGTCACATTGTATAATTTTGATCTCAGCATCTTCGTCCGATCAGTTTCTCACCAGATTTTTGCTGCGTTCCAATCTTGAAAGCTGCTTTCTTGCTCTGTCAGAGAAGGTTGGCTTTCTGCCTCTGCGTGCAGTTTTCGAAGCAGTTGATTGCATACCGAGTGTGTGTTGCTGAGTCGTAAATATTATATTGCCTGTTCACCGTGGTAAGACAGAGGTAGGACATATGGACAAATTTAGACGTTTTGAAAGGTGACAAAGGGCCATCCATGAGTAGATTTCATCCTACCGCCCGCTTGCAGTTTGCACGTTTTATGTTGCTGAAAGCGTCTGCCTGACGTCATGTCTAGAGAATTAAAAAACTTGACACAGGCATTATCTTCAAAATTTCGCTGCAGGCGCCTGTTCACGTTGCCCAGCCAGAGAGCCTTCCAACGAAAATGACGGCATGAGGGTTTCCGAAGAAATCGGAAGTCAAGGTCAGCGACGAACGAAATGAAATGAATCCTTATGAAGCCTTTCCATGATGGAATAAAAGCGAAAGTCGAGCCAAGCTCAATAAGGCCCCTCATAGGAGCGATCTATGTTAGCGGTACACCTTTCTCTGTTTTAGGGAACAGTTACTACTGATATTTTTATGTCGACACAAGCCTACTTTTGTACCACCACGGTACCCAAGACATTGACACCGAGGCGGAAGTATACAGCGTAAGCATAATGAAGTGCTCAGCAGAGGTCCTCGTCTTGGACCTCAAGTGCACCTAAGCGCTCCGGATTTGTCCAATATAATGAGGCTTATGTGCACCTAAGCCTTATTATATTGGACAAATCCGGCCTACTTTATTTTTTATGTCTTGTAAAAAAAAAACAATGAAAAACTCTTTCTTTCTTTCCATTAGTCTTTTTTTTTTTTGTCTTCATTGTGCGCTTTCGAGTCCCAATCATATGCAGAATTTGAAGTATAGACAGGATTGTGAATTAAATTTTATGGATCTGTTAATCAATTTAACTAAGTGGATGGCAGTTTTACTACTTAGTATTTCTGATTGTGGCTGACGTCCCTTTTTTATTTATTAATTTTTTATTTATTTACTTACTTACTATACAGCAGTACATTCCAAAGACGGTAAAAGGTATGTGATGCAATGTGCGCCGGTGAACACTGAGTCCATGGTGTCCAATGATTGCGCTGCAGAGCGGTGGCTGCATGCCCACCGCTCTATACACTCATCAGTGTTTACATGCATAAATAAGCAACCATGCAAGCCTGGAGTTGTGACTGCTAATCATTGCAGGTCCTGAGATTGCAGAGCATTCGTTTCGGTTGGGTGCGTGCTACAATTTAGAAACGTTTGGTTAAATACTTTTTTGCTCACTTGTACTGCTATATGGCACTATTACCACCAAATAGAAGTCCCCCGTTAGGCAAAGAGCTAAGAAGTCTAAGTCCGTGGGGCTCATTAACCAGATAAAGAAGCTAAACAAACCCTCTGTCACTAACCGTGCACTCAGAGGGTACGTAAACCTGCTCCTGAAACATGCAGAGTTCGCGGAATTGATAGCTATGAGTAATTCATCATCAGCGTGGCTTGCAGCGCGGGACGTGGTTGTTGAAACGTATTTATTATCAGCGTTCCTCCTACAAAGACGGCTTGTCATTGTCTTAAATATCAGCAACCAAAGTATCGTCGATTCGTTGTCATTGTGACGCCGTCGTAGCTATCGTGCCACCGTCGTCGTCGCTGGTATTGTCGCCATCATGCCGCCACCTTCGTCGTTGTCGGTGATATGCTGTCGTCGTCTTCGTCACGCCGCCCTTGATATTAGCATCTCCTAGCTCGTTGCCATGAGGTCGTGGTCTCAGTCGTTGTTGTAATTCCCGGCGAATTACATGCGGCTCCTGCTTTACTGTGTTGTCTAGATATCCCGTCCGGTAATATGCTGTTTATCCTCTCGGTTTGAATTTTGACCATTTACTCATGTATACCCAGTACGAAGCTTAAAGAGAAAGCTTATATTTACATAGACATCTACATATTTACGTGAGTGTTGGCGAAAACTTTGAACTATTTGTTCCTACATGTTCCTATTTGTTCCTACATGCGGTGTGTGTGGTATATGATGCATATGTGCGTGTGTGTGCGTGTTCTAGAAATCCAGCAACCTTGCTTAATTCTCCTTGATAGGCTTTCAATTTCACGAACGTTCTTTCGAAATCGCGCCGTCGCGCCATTTTAGTCGCATTTCAGTACTGCGCTCGCAGATGGCGACACTCACGCCGCCTGCTGCAGGAAGTGAACGGGGAGCGGGTAATGTAAGCACACTGTGAGAGTCCGCCGAGTTAGCGGCAGACGTAGCTGCGGTGTATCACGATCAGCTTCTGTGGCAAGCTTAAGTTCAACAGCAGTCAGCCGCTTACGGAACACGCATGCCTTTCAAAACAATAGGTAACATAAATATCACTAAAACGGTAGATCGTGCCGTTTAAGTCTTTTCCCAACGCATTTTAGAGACACGTCCCATGCTTCCTGTCACAGAACCTGGTGCACCAACCCACTACAGTGAGCTGGACTCCCGCCCATAAATCTGGACCAGAGAGGCGATTTCAAGTGTTTTCGAGGTTGCTGAAGAGCAGTGGCATTTGAAAGCTGCAAGACCTGGAGCAATGATAGAAATACACACGCGTAGAAGGATTCCAAAAAATGGGCTTACCGTGGCTAATTGCTGCTCATTTGTAGAAATTTAAGGTTATTCTGAATTCTGTCGACTGCATACCCGGGAAATTTATAACTTGCAATTGACAAATAATTTTGTTAAATTTATTGTAGAATTGAGACCGAGTACACTCGGTATAAGCTAGGAATGAGCCTCGCAGTCGACCACCGCTTATATTTATTCCACTACAGTGCCACCCCACCCCCGAGAACCCCCGGCATATGCCCTGAAAGAAATTTTGTCGCCCCGATTATGAGGAAATAAATACTATTGTGTACTAAAATAATAATAACATTCTCACTTGAAAGGGAGAGGGGGGGGAGGGGGGCTGGGACAACAGACGCGTAATCACGTGCGAGGACAAATACATAGCACCACGCCCCTGAAAAGGGACTAAATAAATAGGCCTATGGAAAGACAACAAGCAAAATTAAGAGTAAAAATTGTGATGGTTCCAATGCATATCTGAGGTAATACAAATGTTTTCACAGCGATAAATTCTTTCTTCAACTCCTGCAACAGATTATGGTCTAAGCGTCGTCTCAAGAGGCCGAAAGGCGGTTGACCAGAGTTTTAACCTTGCCGTGCAGCTTCCGCCTTAGCTGGCCTATACATCACAGGTAAGAGCTGCATACTCGCCCGCCTCACCGCACGTGCACAATGAAGAGCTTGCACGATGTACCCTTGTAAAACGCGATAAACGCATCCAGGCTACGGCCAAGGCGAAGGTAGAGAAGTAATGCTTCCCCACTTCGGGGTTCAAATAAACAGAGAGAGAAAGCATGCTGCACCGAGACATGATGGCATCACAAATCATATGATTTTCAACCTGCCTGAGGAATTCAGTAATGATTTCGTGGCGTTCTTTAACCACATCTGGGTAGTTGGAGACATACCATTATGACGAATTTTGCCTCAGTAGTACAAGTTAACGCCTACGTCACGAAAGGACAGAGCAGCTTTGACCTCATATCGGCCGGTTTCTCTCACTTCCAGAGTGGCGAAGCTGATAAAAAAGCTTGTTTAGGTCAGGTTGGTACGCTAGCTTAAGCACCGTAAGGTTCTTCCAGTATATGTATGACTACGTTTCAGGTCCACCGTTTAATACTGAAGATAACATCCTTATTTTGGTAAGCCGCATTCAACACCAATCGACTTTTCGACACTGGCTATCTTTCTATAGGTGCATCAACGGCTAATGATTGCATTCTCCGTGGCTCAATAACTGGTCGGCTAGGGAACATGTGCGTCACAGAACATATCTTATGCTTAACAAATACGTTAATCACTAACAAGCAGATGCGAGTGAAGCTAGAGATCTCGTAAGGTTACCCTCAGAGAATTAGTGTATTAGAGCCATGCTATTTATTGGTGTCATTACCAGATTACAGATGACCTAAATAATAAATTCAGGACAATACACGTGTAAATATAAGCAGTTGAGATCTGCATTCAGCTATCCGAAACGCAAGTGCCTGGATGTCATAGCTCAGTGTTCAGTTCTGTCTGAGCAAGCCTTCCGTGCATTGGTAGGTATATACATCGCAGCGGACAAGTTCCATTTTGTGCTTTTTTTCTCGTTCTCCGGCGAAGAGCAACGCGGATTAAGATCGGTATCGGAAGCACGTCAATTCAGCAAGCTAATCACGTTTACGCGTGCTTTCTTGGCAAGTCGCTTCACTCCAGGATGTAGTCACAACGGGCTGTAGACTTCATCGCTTTATCTCTCGAACTACATCTAGCTGCTGTGCGAATAATGGCTGGTGCACGCTGGCATAGTCATCATACTTCGATGTTAAAGTTGCACTCTGCGCTGATTGTGAACCGCGCACTGTTTCAGATGTTTTTTAGTGAGTCCGTCCCAGTGCCAGTACGATCGCTTGTACTCTCTTCACGAGAAAAGCCTCAGGACAGCTCTTGATGGGCCAAAGACAGCCAATGAGAAGCGTCTACACGAGTCCCAGTCACCCTCCTTCCGCTTCCTCGATTCTCAACGACTGCCTTTGCAATTTGTCCGCATCAGTAAAACTTCGCAGGACAGAATCAAGGTTTTTTTTTTTTTTTTAACACTCAACGCTCTATGTGTCGTTGGTCTGTATAGTTTGCCAGAAAACTAAAACGTCTGGAGACCCCATGCTCGTGCGAGAGCGTGGAATGTCACCTAAAAAAAATTAACATTCGCACCAAGCGCCTTACACCTGTAGTGGAAGCGAGATTCGGTGCTCGAACATCTTGACAGTATGTACGGGCATCATCTTAATTTATTCACTGTAGATTCTGTTGACAAGGAGTATGGAGCTACACTGCAAACAAAATAAATGTCAGAAAAAATAACAAAAAAACGGGCAATATGTATTTCGACTGCAGAACATTTCTTTCAATTGAAGAAACAAGGAATAATTTTATTTTAAAATATGACTTCTTTTCTGTTTATGATCAAATACATAATGTTTTCTTGATTTTAACACAATTGTTCCTCATGCGGTAAAGTGAAAAATTTTTCATCAATACTGTGAGCGAAGTACAATTTGCTTGTCTTTTTACTATCCTCAATTAACATGTGTGTACAAGCCACACAAATACAGGCAGATGTATCTCGTATACGCGAGCCACTTGGTCTTAGTTGCTAAATAAGAAACAGGTGCAGTCAGGGTGAGTCAAGTCACTCAGGGCATGGCTATATAACTCGTAGAGTGGATACTTGGATGTATCGCGCAGTGCCAGGTGTCTTGACACCAGATGGCTCGCCAGGGGGGTGGTCACATCTCATACGTCCTATGTAGCGTGCTTATGTGTACATGCATCATCTGGTACAAGCCCATCCCAGCATTTGACTCTTTCGTACTACATGAAAGATGCTGTCATGAGGGCAGTAAAAATTATTCCCTTAATAGAAAAAAATATCTATTTATCTTTTCCTGTAATATTACTGGAAAAAAACAATAAACAGATTATTTTGGAAACCCGCAGAAAAACAAGCTAACAGAAACCAGAACAGAACAGAAAACATATGTTACGAAAATTGCCATAATTTTCCTGTTTTACTCACAAACTTTTTTTAACAATGTAGTGCGGTGGCACCCTATGTACGAATATGTGATTCGGGAACATTATGTGTCCTCCATGACACGTGAAAATGGTACGGAGCCTTAAAGTCTTGCTGGCCGCAGCTTGTAGATTTTTTCACACATCAAGGCTGCGCTGCAGTTACTCCAACAAGGGTTGTCCCTTGACAAACGCATTCAGTGTTCAGTATACGCAGTCGAAGAAGTGTGCAGCGTCCATTTTACCATTGTTTTCCAGTGGCTACCTTCACATATCGCTGTGAAATTCAACGACGCTGCTGACAGCCTTGCGCGCACAGCATTGGAGTTCATGTTTGCGAAGGCTCCTCAGCAAGCGAAAAGTAATGAAACGAGTTTTCTTAAGCCATTTCCATTCCTTGTTGTCTCCAACACAGCAGCCCTGCGTGACTAAGGGACATCACAAAACTAAAGCCACAGCCCTCTGTCGCATCCACAGAGGGTCAGCGCAAACTCCCGCGTTGTGAAGCTAGACAGGTCTTAATACATCATCGTCGAAGTACCCTGAATTTGATGCAGATCCTGAAGCGTTAGATGGAGGGAACAGCAGAGTGGCCCAGCACACAAGCGCGAAATTACAGTATGTTCCCGCTGGGACCTCGTATAGCTAGAAGCGAGGTTAAGCTAAATAACTTGCGGCTATTAATTATTATTATTATTATTATTATTATTATTATTATTGTTATTATTATTATTATTATTATTATTATTATTATTATTATTATTATTATTATTATTATTATTATTATTATTATTATTATTATCATTATTATTATCATTATCATTATCATTATCATTATTATTATCATTATTATTATTATTATTATCTGCGTTTAAGGTGGCACCGGCTACACTTCTTTTCTGAGTTAACAGACGTGTACAATATGATACAGATGTCGCATAGATAAGAGAAAAAATATAGGGGCAAAAGTTATAAATAGTTCGAACACATACGCAAATACAAATATACCTGTGGAGGTTCAAATTTTCCTCGTGCGCGCGCTTAGAGCAACGTGGCCAGGCACCGTATTTTGAAACAATGCTGTTACTTTTGTATCCTTTCTTTATCGCCCGTCGCACGGAGTGGCCGATCCCGGTAATAGCGGCGACGCTCCTGTGCGCAAACCTATATGAAGGGCTCAGAAAAGAATGGTAAATGAATACAATGCTTACAGAATCTGGGCCGCGCTTTCGTGCTTGGTGAGCATTCCCTTGGCTCTTCGGAAGTCATCCTCAGGGCCTAGCTCTCGTAACGACGAATATTACAGCTGTATTATAAGCCGCAAGGTTGGGGGGCTACGCTCTAATCGTCTGAGGATGACACCAAACTGCATCTGTCGCGCGCATTATGCTTCCAGTCATGTGATATCTTAATTGTGCGTTTAAGCAACTAATGACCACCCACTTTTGCTTCTTGGCGTGAGAGTTGGGTCGGCTGCCAGCGATTGCAACATTGTGTATGTCAAGGAAAGCAGTTCTGCCAGCAGCTGTGCGGCAGAGTTCTGGTTTGGTCTTTCTTTCTCTCTTACAGTTTTTCAGTTGACTGCAAATGTGAACTGCTCTTCGTATGTCAGAAAGCAGTGGCGTACCAACTATTTCTCGAGTGGGGGGGCTAACTGCAAACGATCTCGCGACTCTCTCTCTCTATCTCTCTCTCTCTCTCTCTCTCTCTATATATATATATATATATATATATATATATATATATATATATATATACAGAGTGTTTCAGCGAGCACTTTCAAATTTTTTTTTAAGTTGCCTGTGGCAGATAGCCCAATTCTAGTTAATGAGCTGGTCTACTCGAAGAGGCGGACATTATTTGCACAAAACATCGAAATGCAGAATCGACTAATTAACAAAAAAATTACTAATTACGTTTTTAACTAATTAGCTGATGGCTCATTGCAATTTACAAATTGTAGCCGTGGAGTTCGCAAGGTGGATCCCCTTGGAACGAATTCTCAGGATGACACCAGTTTCGAGATATTAACTCCCGAACTTTGCGGAGAAATGCATTGGCGTTACAGTTAATTTTGTGCTTCAATGCATAAAGCTACGTTTTGTTAAGAACCTAACTGGAACGCCAATGCATTTCTCCGCAAAGTTCGGGAATTAATATTTCCAAACTGGTGTCATCCCGAGAATTCGTTCCTAGTGGTTCCGGAACGCCTTGCGAACTCCGGCCACGGCTACAATTTGTCGATTGCAATATGGGCCATCAGGTAATTAGTTATAAACTTAATTAGTGAATTTTTATTAATTAGTCGATCATGCGTTTCAATTTCTTGTGCAAGTAATGCCGGCCTCTTCGAGTAGGCCAGCTCATGAACTAGAATTGTGCTATCTGCCACAGGCAACCTTTAAGAAGTTTTGAAAGTGTTCGCTGAAACACCCTGTATATGATGCATTTCTTTCATAATATATATATATATATATATATATATATATATATATATATGAAATTACTATTACAATAAGTGAAAAAGCCTGGAAATGCGTCTGTCAGTTATTTTTATATTCACCAGACATAGATATATCTATAAATCATACATGGTGAACCATGGGAGCCTTAAATATTATTTAAATTTCCATTTATTTTTTGCAACTATATAAAATCTCAAGATGATGCAGCAGCAAAAGGCAATGAGCGTCCAGACGTTCCTGATCCCACCCAGTAACACTGCAGGGCACGTAAGAAATTGCACATTTGTTACAGACAATTTTACATATAAACAAAGAATTCTACTTGCTGTTTATGTCTACAGCACAAATGTATCGCCAGTTAAGGTAATAGTATTGTCGAGGTTATACACAACGAAGTACAATCAACGTAAATGTCTTGCAATATTCACAAGAAAAAAAGACAGCGGATGTGTGTGATCTTGAAGAATTACAATCTAATTTCTAGCGAAGCTGGTTTTTTCAGACAGTTCAAATAAAAATTTCAGTTTCCTGTAATTATATCGCATTGTTTAAAAAGTTGACTGTTCCGTTTGAAACCTGGCTTGCATGTAAAGCGTTGGAGTACTTCTCCTAAACATTTTTTAAAGCCATTAATATGTTACTTTGCCATAACATTTACCATGCTGTACTCCCTCGCTCCATGCTCCCCCCTCTCAAATTTTGTTAGATTTGATAACGGTTGAGTTCACAGTCCTCCCAGGGCAGCGGGATAAATTCTGCTTTGTGCGTAAAACGCATTCAGAAAGCTCCGGATCCCTCGCTTGCGTAATTTACTGTAAATATCATATTTACTGAATCAAATATCGAATATCACTTATATCAAGTATCAGTTTACTGCATAACACTCGAGTGCTTGCGTGCGTAATTTATTGCGAAAGTGTCAATTACCTGAAGCATAACTGCGAGTCGGCCTAGTTGCAACAGATTCATTTTCTTAAATTTTTGTGAGCAAACAAACAGGGACGAAGAAAAGGAGACACAAGGACGAGCGCTTTCTAACAACTCATTTGTTAGACAACTCTAACAACTCAGTTGTTAGAAAGCGCTCGTCCTTGTGTCTCCTTTTCTTCGTCCCTGTTTGTTTGCGCACAAAAATTTAAGAAAATGTCAATTACCCATCTATTTTTAACTTTACCTCCCCATCAAACGTTGCCTGGTCCTCAGAGTCACAAAACTGAAAGAAGCGGCTTCCTTTAGTTCAGTGAGGACACCAGGCGAGCCCAATATATCACGCATGAAAAAAGTTAAGGGCAAAAAATGAGGGTTCAATAAATATTCGTAGCGCTTCTAAATAAGCCAGAAACGTTAAAACTCCGCGACACATTGTAGTTCGAATGCTGCCTATTCCGCCAAAGTCTGAAATATCTGAAATGCAGAGTTCTCTTGGGGACAGTGAGACACCTAGCTAATAACAGCAGCGTGATATTTCCGAATACTTGCTCACAGTTTTTTTTTACAGCTGTATTTGATCAACACGCATTTACCATCGCACATAAACGTTGCGTATTGTTCCCCCTATGTTCGCACAATTTTACCTCAGTTGTAGTTGTAATTATGACAGCGCAGCTGTCTATTCTATCGGAAAAGGCGAATTTAACCCACTCATTTTATACATTGTCAATATATTGCCCATAACATGCCCCTAATTTTTCCCAGATATAAACAAGACGACATGTTTAGCTCACCGAGGACACCGGAGAAACAAACTACGCCCCTTGTATGATGCACGAAAACTTATGGGAAAACGAGGGTTTAGTAATTATTTGCAACACTTGTATTTAAAGCAGGAAAGTGAAAGTTTTGCTTCGCATTGCGCTTAGAATTCTCCTATTTTCACGGAATTTCAAGTCCGTATCTCGTGCAGTTGTTTTAGAAGTCTGGGAAATTATTCGACTAGCGGCACTATGACACCCTGAAACACTTCAATGAGCAACTTTCTACAAAGGTTGTAATGAACCTACACAGAATGAACATATATTGCTTGTCACTAAGAATACTGCTTCGTACTTCGAATAAATATAAACACCGTGCCACGCATAGTTTACCGAGCATGCCGGGGGGAAACAACTGAATGCCATGTATAATGCATAAAAAATTGTAGAAAGCGAGTATTGGGTAACTGTTTTACGAGCACATAAGCAACCTCCACAGTTCAAATTTTTTGGTACATGTCACCAAAATGTGGCCTTAATTTCTTCAAAACATGAAATATCTGCTGCTATTGCTCCTGCCAGGAAACAAGTAATAGTGTAGCTCTTATTCAGAAACGGCCTGAAAATGAAATCAACAAAATCAGAAGTGACATGCCTTTAGAAAAAAAGTCAGTTCAATATTCTACTGGTATTGAAATGGAATGATGACTATATCTATTTTCCTGATGACTGGATAATAGCCAATGTTGTACCTGTACACAAATCGGGACCACGTAGTACTGTACCCAATTATCGACCTATTTCTTTAAGAAGTTGCGTTTGTAAAATTTCCTGCTGTAAGGCACACCAAGGATTTCATGCCGTAAGGTACACCAATCGTTGGGCGTGAGTGAGTGAAAAAACATTTATTGTGGCTATTTACAAAGAGAGAGTTTGGGACGAGCCAGAAGGGCCTGACCCGTACGAAGTCTAGGAGGGGTTCCTATTCTGGGACCCCTGTGGCTTTTGCGGCAGCCCGGGCTCGGTCCACCAGGGCACGTTGGTCCTGTATGGTGAAGTGGATGATTATAAATTTGTACCAGGACTTCCCCCTCGCCCGCGGGTTAAATATGGCAAGCCGATTGTGTTTTCAAATGCGGTTAGGCGGTCCCCAAAAAACTGGGCATGATCCGAGTAGAGCATGAAGAAATTTGCTATGGCTGGAACTGTCCAGCACCAGGCCTTCTCCGCAATGCGAGCGTGTATGGCGAATCCCGCGCGTCGCCCGCTACAGCGCGTCACATGGAAGCATAAAAGACAATCCTCGCGGCCTACAAGGTATACGTATAGTAAAGACAAGCATCACCTACGTGGCCACTCTATTGCAAAATAAAATTTAACTTCAGCTGTAGTTTTGTTGGACTTTCCAGCGTGCAGCCGAAAGTGCCCACTTTCAAAAGTGTGTGTATGGGGGGGGGAGCAAGTGCCCCCCCCGCCCCCCCCCCCCCCCTCGGTAGATACGCCTATGTCAAAAAGCTCGCATTCCGAGGCGATACCTACCATACCCCCGTTATCGACGCTTATGCTCACTTTCATTTCGGACGACCGCCAACCAAACTTCCTCCGGACTTCGGTTGAAATTTTGGGCTTGAGATACATCAGCGCTAGAGCCCGCGCGTATTTTCAGTTTCGAAGCCGGGTAATGCATAAGTAAATATACTGGACGTAATAAAGAGCTTCTGTATCGACCGTGTGAGTTGGAAACAGGTGATGTGTCACAAAAGTCGCATTATTTCTTCCAGTCTCCACTTCCCCGCCACCCAAGTATTCACGCCTATATTAAGCATCTCTCCTCTAAGAATGGGCCGCAAGCCTACGTGCCCCGCCTCTTCGCGTAAACGGTAGTGAACGTGATCTTTGGTACATCCAGAGCATGCTGAGCTATGTGCGTTCGTGGCTGTTGTTTTGTGTGTGACTAAATCGCTCGCCAGTGAAGGTGACTGCTAGCAGAGTCTGAACCATGGTGGGAGCACGCCTGGACTATGTGAAGCTGGATTCGTCCGTAGCTATTGTTTCGTGTGCAATTGAATTGCCGGCCGGTGAAGATGACCGTCAGTGTAGTCTGAACCACGGGGAAAACCAGTGCGCGCGTGTATGCTTTTTGTATGCGTCGGGACGGCTAGAGGTGAATGCCGACGCCTAGAGAGGTTTATAAAAACGGGCCGATCCGACACGTCATCAGTTCGCTCCGGGAAGGATAAATGAACGCCGAGCAACTCTCGGGCAAATAACCCGCCAACATCACGTCCCGACACCGAACAACGCCAGACCCCGTGGAAGCCAGCCGCCGACGTTGAGGGGCCGACTTCGAGGGTCACTTACGAGTCGCATTGGTGGGGACGGACTGTCGACTAGCCCGATTTACTGTATGTCACTTTTGATTCTGTGCCCACAGTACAGTGTGCAGAGACAATCGCTTTCCGTCCTGCTGAACCAGTTGGACGACTAGCCTCTGTCGGAAGAAATAATTTTACAACATCGACGTGACTTAACATCGCATCAGAAGGCCGTGCAAGCGCTACGGCGCTTCTTGAGATCGACCGGTCTGTGTGAACGCCTGTGATTGGAAAGCCTATTCTGTTACCTGTTCCTGTTCTCTCTTTCTTTTTCGTTTTTTTTTTCTTTGTCTCTCTTCGCCCTCTTTCCAACATTTATATCCCCACCCCAGTGCAGGCTAACGAACCGGAAACTCGCCTCTGGTTAACCTCACTGTCTTTCGTCTTTCTCTCTCCCCCCCCCCTCTCTCTCTCTTGATTCTGAGGACTTTTTGGATTATTGTTTAGAAATTTAGCTTGTACTGGTATATATATAGTTAATTGCTGATGTTACCATTGCACATCGTAATTGTACTACATTGTTACACCTGTTCCTTGCCATTGTCACTTTCATACTTTTTCTGTCTAACAAATTCACAGCTACCACTTAATAACGCCAGTTTGCTTTTTTCTTGAGATCTCACACTAAATTACTGTTCTTTGTTTCTTTTGATCGGGCCTTTGTCTCGTTCACGACGGCCATCGACGAAAGCCAGGCACCGATTCATTATGCCACTGCTCAGGAGGAGCTAACGCATCCACTCTGAGTCGTGACACTATCCGGTGTCCGTGACCACTTCTGGTGCAAAGTAGCCACCTTGAACGAGTGGAGAGCTGTTGTAATCGCATGAAACGTGGTTGTGCTGATTATCTGTCCCTTTTCCGTTCAGTGCGCAGACTATGCACGCGCATCCTTTGTTAGCGCTGTTGCCTTTAAAAGCACGGCGACTCAGCTGTATTGTGTCATGTGTTGTACTGCCGTCAGATTGATTAAACGGCTTTTCGACATCTGCGTCTTCCTTCATAACATTGGCGACGAGGATGGGATAAGGCGACACAGAAGCTATGGCCATCACCTTAGGAAAGTTGCCGGAATTCTGCCCGGACACAGGCCAAGGTAAATATACCTGGTAGCGAAGCTTCCATAGGAGCCCATACGTTCAAAACATGGCGGTTCATCTGCGGTTCATGGGGCTTAGCGCCATCTGTGTGAGGAGGGAACACTTCCGGCGGAAGGAAAAATAATTTGACGTCATATCCGTTAAAAACAGAAGTGACATCATTTTGTTCTCAAAGGCGCTAAATTTGTTTTCGAAGGCTGGCCATTAGAGCTGTATATTCAAATGCCCCGCCATTCGACTTGATGGGCGTTTCGAGCTTTCAGCGCGGAAAGCGATGCAGGAAAATTTCAGCCGTACGGATGTCGAAATCGCATCGCTGCACGTAACATACTTTCTTTGGAGGCCGACGAACGCTTTGGGCGTAGAGTGCTCGTCCTTTCGTTGGACGCCAAGCCCGTCGGCCAGCGCTGTCCCAAGAAAACACCTAAAGTAAACAACTATCTGGCGGTCGCAACTCACTACTTTTGACTGAACAGGTTAAGAAACAATGAAACTACCCGCGTCACCAAATTGAGACAAACGTCGACAAGCAAAGCGACACAACATGTGAGGGGGGCGTGAACTTTACGAGCGCGCCTTTCTGTCCACTTCAAGAGCTGCATTGCATTGCAAGTGATAGCGGCGTCAACGCCCGCCGCTATCGGTGGGCGCTCTTATGGAGGGCAGTGACGCGTACAGCGCTGGCACAAAGTCATGATGCGCTCGAAGGTCCTTCCATTCTTGTCGAACGGCTGCCCACAGCTCGTCCCCAGTCGTCGGGCGGACAGGTTTTCGCACCATGGCTGCTTTGATGTACCCCCATATATTTTCGCAGATTTTCATGTCAGCGCCTTTGGCCGGCCAGGAAAGCATGCCGATTCTGCGATTTTCTATATGTTCCTTGACAACTTTTGCCGTGTGAACCGGCGCCAGGTCATGTTGAAACATAAAGTCGACATCGGGAAAGACGCTGTGGGCGTAGGGCAGCAACACATTGTCCAAAATTTCTGTGCAGTATCGCTGCGATGTAAGGGCACCTTCTATGCGATGCAGAGGCCCGAGACCATGCCTTGACACCGCGCCCCACACGTTCACGCAGTTTCGGCTACTTGCGGCGACTCCCTGCACATTGGCTGGCTCGTAACTGCATGGAAATCGTATTTTTGACCATCCTTCGCAAAATCAAACGTGCATTAAGAAAAGTTTCTTACCGTGTGCCTCTGGTTCGCCAAACTCGCATTCGTTGGTCTTGGCGAGTTGTAAAAGTCGACTCATCTGAGATCACTCGGCCCCAGTCATCTGCCATCCATGAGGCGTGTGCTTTGGCAAACTGGAGACGTGACTTCTTGTTCGAAGCAGTGACGACTGACTTTCGTGCAGCTACAGAATTTCGCAGTCCAGCACTTCGGAGGCGTCGCCGGACCGTAGCAAGGGAAGCGTCCCCATCTAGCTGCTCCCGCACTTGCCTCGCGGACTGGAACGGGTTCTCGACGACAGCAGCTACCATAAGCGCGTATTCATCCTCCGTCGTTGCCTTTGGTCGACGCCTGTGTGGGGCATCACAGAGTCTGCCTTCCTTGCTGAATGCCTGAATAATCCTGTTGACGGTCTTTAGCGGCCTGTGCACGAGAGCACCGTTGGAGCGCTGTGAATATCCCTTGAGCGAATATTGTACGATTTTCCACCTCTCTTCTTCGAGAACGCGGGCCATGCTGAAATTCAGTTACTGCTCTGACAGATGCGGTAATGTGCAAGAATATATATACGCTCCTCAAAGACGGAAGCTGCTTTTTAAGTACGCCCACAAGTGTCATGAGCATGCGTGGCCTGGCTACAGATCAACAATGATCTTGAGAACGCCCTCAAAACATTACATATATATTCAAGTTTATTGATGCATCGTGGGGAGCGTAATGAAAAGTTCAACATCGTCACCAATCCCGAACCGTACAGCTAGTCAGCTACCTTATTGCGGTACGCGCGCAGCAGACGACACGCACTTGCTTGCGTGACGCAATGCGCGCGGCGGGAGAATTTGAGCACGCCGGACACACTGCGCATGCTTCTCGTTGCCGCCGCTGAACCGCGCTGTGAGCTCAGAAAGCCTAAAGTCCCTATATAAGAAAAGTACCGCCATCTACTCTTTCCTACGTCGTCTCCTCTCCTAAAGCGCGTGCTTTTTTCTTTATTTTTTGCTTGCGAAAGCAAGTCGACGGTGGCGGCCCTAGAAAGTCCACGTTGAAACTTTCAGGCCGGGCGCGCGCCGCTGCCGCCGCCGGCAACTGCGGCTGCGCAGAGGACTTTCAACATGGCTCTGAGGCGACAAAAAAATATAAAGAAGTCAAAGCGCGCGCTATCATCGTCCTATTGGAGATACAGGAGAGAGCAAAGCGGCGTTGATCAAAAGATGGCGGTACTTTTCTTATATAGGGACTTTAAGAAGGCAACGCGTTCCCGTGTTCACCCTCAAAAAGATTGCGACTGTACAACGGCACCGCAATCAGCGTAAAGGGTGTTGCGCAAGTCGACGTGAGGTGTGGGAAGCAAAGCCACCTCTTACCTCTTGTCATTGCCACGTACGAAAAAGGTGCGCGCATGCCGGTGCTTTTCGGTCGTGACTGGCTCGCAAAGCTAAAAGTGAACTTGGCTGATGTCTTGCAGCAATTGCATGCGGTTGCGCTTAATGTACAAGCAGTCGCGTCGATTAAAACTCAAGAAACTGTAGAGTTATTAAAACAGCAGCACGCTGATGTTTTTCGAGCAGGCTACGGTGCTATCAAGGGATCTAAGGGTAGCATTCGCACGAAAGAGAACGCAAATACAGTTTTCTGTAAGGCGAGGCCTGTGCCATATGCCTTGCGAGAACAAGTAGAAAAAGAATTGGGGGAACTAGAAAAGGCTGGTGTCATTTACCGGGTGAGGTACAGCTCTTGGGCAACGCCGCTAGTTATCGTGCCAAAGAAAAAAAATGTCACAGTTTCGCCTTAAGGGCGAAGCAATGAATGCGATAGCAACACAGCAATGTCATACGAAGTAAGGTGAGCGGCTTTGGTAGCAATATGAATTGTAGTAAACATGAGCTTTAAGTAAGCAGGTGTGCTGCGGCGTAATTAGACCACACATGAAGAGAGACTGGATGACCACGAGAAGGCGCGTGTGAAACAGTGGTGTTGATGAGAAGCGCTTCCCGTGGGCAGCGCGTGCGAAGGGACACACCGGTAGCGCTGCACTGCCGATCCGGGCAGCATTGCATGTGTAGCGTGCGTTGGAAAATGTGGCCCGACTATTACTAACTGAATGAACAAGCGTGGTGTGAGCGCGCACAAACAAACTAAACACGAATAGATCACACTGAATGACTGCAGACAACGACTGTCAAAACGCTGGCAGCAAGCATACGCCGCTGCGGGCGAAGGTACGTGCGTCTATCGCTTCAACGGAAACTGAGCGGCGAATGTACGCTCATAAAGGTCAGAGCCGTGTGGAGATAAGAGACGGTGCGCGCGAGCGACGAGTGACGAGCGCGGTTGTTGGCAGAGAAGATCAATGACACAAGCGGAAAGAAACTATGCGCACATGAGTGTTGTAATCGCATGAAACGTGGTTGTGCTGATTATCTGTCCCTTTCCCGTTCAGTGCGCAGACTATGCGCGCGCATCGTTTGTTAGCGCTGTTGCCTTTAAAAGCACGGCGACTAATACCCCTGACACACGGACACTCTAAAGTCCTTTAGGTAAGGGGACATCTACCGGAAAGGCGTTCAAGCGCAGTGACACACGACAAAGGAGTATCTCCCTTTCGGCAAAGTTTCTTTGCGGGAACGTAGATCGGGCATCTACTTTTCGAGCGGAAAGGTGTACTCTCGCACACAGCGTGCACAACTCATCAATAGACGAAAACGTGTTACACAACTACGGTGCCCCGTAAGTATTTCTTTTACCTTGGAAAATGTATTAATCTTTAGCGGCAATGTGATTTGTCAAAACGTAAAAATTTACTCTAGCTATACTCTCAGCTCGGTTTGGTTTGGCAGCACCACAGCTATGGCGACAAACGCTAACCTACGACGCTTGTTTGTCACGCAGATGCTCCTGCTGTCTTACCTCCTGCATCACAGCCAGGAAATGCTTGATGTCACCGATGGAACCGCCGGCCCCACGTCCTGGGACCCCACCGCCGAAGTACTCTTCGCCGGCTGGCCATGCCGTCCGCCGTTTAGCACGATGCACTCAGCCCGGCTGGGTTCCTGCCCAGTGTCGCCGGCGCGGGAGCCAAGCGATGGATGTGCCGTCGACGTTCCGAGTAACTACATACCGCCTGCCCAGTCGACCATTCCTGCTGCACCACCGCCTGTTCCTGCTGCACCACCGCCTCGGGACATCGAAACAATCGCAGTGCACGGCTACGCTAAACCTGCCCCCGTCCTGGACCGCGCATGCCCTCGTGGTACCGGCCACATCTAATCGGGAGACATCTTCGCCCTCTCCACGCCTCTGCCTTATAACGCCGTTCGGATCTCGCGCGACCTTTCATGGGTTTGGCAGCACCACAGCTATGGCGACAAACGCTAACCTACGACGCTTGTTTGTCACGCAGGTAATCTATCACTATTCCTTATTCGCGCCTCGACGTACTCGCTATGCTGCTTTATTGGTGCTGCTAGGCCCAAGTTGTCGTGTTGCTATTTTTTTCGATTGCTTTCGTGTTCTTCGGCAACTACTAATTTTATCCGGTGACATCGAGCTTAACCCAGGACCCACCACCCGCGGCAATGAAGAACCAAGTGATATATTGGATGCACTGATCGAAATCCGTACGGGCCAAACATCATTATTAAATGACATGAAGTCAATCAAGCAAGAGTTATCTCAGAGCGATAAGTCTTTTGATGAGATAAAAAAACGACTAAGATAGAAGACTGCTCAGCACTTGTCGCGGTAAAAAAGGAAGTCGACGAGCTCGGAACGCTCGCCGAACAGAGCGCAAATAAGATTGCGTCTATTCAGGCTAAACTAAACGACTCCGAAGATAGGGCGCGAAGATCAAACCTTGTGTTTTTTGGTTTGAAAGACACTCAAAACGAAACGTGGGCTGCATCCGAAGCCCTAGTGATTCAACAATGCAGTACCCAGCTAAACTGCCCCGTTGAACATTTAGACATAGAAAAAGCACACAGGTTAGGTCACTTTAATAGTAACAGAAATAGGCCTATAATTGTTAAATTCGCGCATTTTAAAGTAAAAGAACGCGTGTTATCCTGTGCTAAAGAACTAAAGGGAACTGAATATCGGAAATCAGAAGATTATTCCCCAAGCACGCTAACTGCTAGAAGGCACCTAGTTCACTTTGCCAAAGCACAACAGAGACCCTTCAAACTACGCCACGACAGATTACTAATGGGAAATACAACTTACACATACGACCATAGTTCCGATAAGGTAGTCGCTCGATCACCGAGTTCCTAGCATCCGACCGCCCCCAATAAGCGTCCCAATAACTCCCTTTCATTTCTTTACACCAATATTCGCAGTATTCTTCCCGAACTTCAAGCCCTCCAAAGCCTACTCAGTACAACGGCATCGAATATCGTCCTGCTTACTGAAACTTGGCTTAACCCGTCCGTTAATGACGCCGAAATTCTTTCACACTTTCCAAATTTTTCTATATTCCGACGCGACAGAACCCACAAAAGGGGGGGGGGGGGGGGGGGCGGCGTACTGATATGTACACACGAAAGTCTTCAGTGTGCTGAAATAGAGTAACAACGCCCTTAGAAATTAGAGAGTAATAGTTGAGCGGCTCAGCGGGCCAGCGGGCCCAGCGATGGAGCGGAGGGGACAGCGGAGCGCAAGATGAAAAGAAGAGTAAATAGCTGAGCGACGCCCCGCTCGTTTCAGCGGATAGTACTGCTGCGCCATCTGTTGAACAAGGTTGAAGTTACTCTCGATCAAGCAGAGACTTTGCTGCGTTACCTGCCGAATAAAATTGAAGTTACTGCGAAAAGAATATTATTTGAAATATTAAAGGAAAGAAAAATATTAAAAAAGAAAAGAAATATATGCGAAAAGAACGTTCGCGTTCGCTGCCGCTTCTTGAAAACGCTCGCACGCTCGTCCGCTGCGCACGCTCCGCTGAAGAGACGAAATGAGCGGGCGAGCGGCGCGCTCCGTGAACACGCTGGATGTCCCAGCGGGCCGCGCATGCGCAGTTGGCGTCTCCGCTCGTTCGCTGGGCCCACTGGCCCCCTGAGCCGCTCAACTATTACTCTCTATTGTCTTTGTGATAAGCAACGCTTCCCGCCCAGCCGTTGTTATCGGTACATGCTATCGTCCACCCGACGCAAACTGCTCTTTCATAGCTGACTTCCACGAGGCGCTTCACTCGGTAACAATGCGTTATCCCAAACCACCTGTCATACTGTTCGGCGATTTCAACTTCCCTGCCATCAATTGGTCCAATATAGCTGAAACAGCGTCAAAAAACACTGTTGAAAGTGATTTCCTTAATACATGTCTTACGTTTGGCTTAACGCAAATCGTCAGTAACCCCACGCGACACAATAAGTCTTCTAACTTATTAGACCTTATCCTCACTTCTCACTCCGATTATGCTTCGCCACTGACGCATTTACCTGGCCTTAGCGATCATTCAGTGCTACATGCCTCATTCCAATGTGGCCTCCCAGCCCCCACTAAAACTAGAAAAACTATTACGCTTTACGACAAAGGCAACTATACTGATATGAATATCAAACTAGCGGAATTTGCCAGCTCGTTCTTTACCGGTTTCTTAGAACGTTCTGTTGAAACCAACTGGCATTCTTTTCAAAAATGCATGGGTTGATAAAAACTTACATACCTACCATCACTGTAACCGAAAAGCACTCATCACCTTGGTTCAATACGACACTAAAGCGTCTCGACAATAAAAAGAAGGCTTTATCGCGCTGCTAGGCATTCTAACTCTGAGTGCGCATGGCAGAAATACTACACCGCTGAAAAAAACGTACCTATCCCTTGCTAGTCAATCAAAGCGCTCCTTTTTTTCGACTACCCTACCTAACATTCTGCGAAATAACTCTAAGCAATTCTGGAATATTATAAATCCAACGCGTTCGCAACCTATTGCCCTGTGCGACGAGAAAAGTAAGCCTATTCCAGATCACGAAATCGCCGAAGCGCTAAATCATGCATTCTCTTACGTGTTTACGAATGAACCCAAAAGTGAACTTCCCGAATTCCCATATTTCAGTCACCATACCATGCCCGCAATCACCTTCAGTTCTGGTGGAATCAGGAAATGTATTGATTCCTTGAAGCTATCACCTTCCCCCGGCATCGATGGTATTAATTCCAAAGTCTTAAAAAATACTAAATATGTTACAAGCGAGATCTTATGTCATATTTTTCAGCAATCGTTATCATCAGGAGTGGTGCAGGACGACTGGAAAGTGGGTAAGGTTATACCAGTCCCAAAAAAAAGGTCCTTCATCATCATGTAGTAGTTACGGCTCAATTTCTCTAACCAGTGTCTGTTCAAAATTAATGGAACATGTACTTCACTCCCACATTGCTACATTCCTAACGTCTGTCAATTTCTTCCACCCTAACCTGCATGGCTTCCGTAAAGGTTTATCTTGTGATAGCCAATTAGCACTCTTCATAAATGACATAAGCACTAACCTTGATCAAAACATCCCAGTTGATGCCCTCTTTTTGGATTTCGAAAAGGCATTTGACAAAGTTCCGCACCAACGGCTTCTCCTAAAACTTTCTCGCTTGCACCTTAATCATCTGGTTTTAGACTGGGTACGAAATTTCTTGACTAACAGATAACAGTTTGTGTATGCTAACAACCATTCCTCCTCTAAAAACCCTGTTCTTTCCGGTTTGCCCCAAGGCACAGTTCTCGGGCCCCTCCTCTTCCTTATATCTTCTCACATTCGCCCTGTCATTTATCGCCCAATCCTCACTGGTACCGACAACCACGCATTGCAAGATGATTTTGGCAAAGTTACCACTTGGTGCAACATGTGGCTAATGTCACTGAACACTGCAAAGACTTTATTAGTACCTTTTCATCGACGGAAACTTCACCATACCCCCAAGTACGTTCTCTGCAACTCGGAAATATCATCTGTGGAGTCATGCAAGT
Source organism: Dermacentor silvarum (assembly GCF_013339745.2). Taxonomy (NCBI): domain Eukaryota; kingdom Metazoa; phylum Arthropoda; class Arachnida; order Ixodida; family Ixodidae; genus Dermacentor; species Dermacentor silvarum. The sequence goes on from NC_051154.1 coordinate 112,249,983, forward strand.
ACATTGGTCTTACTTTCAAATAACCTTTCTTGGTCCTCTCATATTGCGAACATCACTAACGATGCCAATCGCACACTTGGTTACTTCCGCCGCAACTTGCGCTTTGTACCCCCATCCTTAAAAATACTAACTTATATAACTTTTATCAGACCTAAGCTAGAATACGCATGCTCTGTCTGGGACCCACACCAAACGTCCCTTTCTAACACTCTAGAAGCAGTTCAAAATCGTGCAGCCCGTTTTATTTATTCTGATTATTCATACCACACTAGTGTCTCTCAACTAAAATTAAAAGCAGGAATTTCCAATCTAGATATAAGGCGTCATGTTTTTAGACTGTCTTTATCACAAATTTTATCATTCTCCTCCTAGTACTTCAGCCATCATTCCAGTGCACCGTCAATCTTACCGATTACATCACGAAAAATCTGTGTACCCTCCACCAGCCCGGACCACTGCGCACCTACATTCGTTCTTTGTGAAGACTGCCCGGGACTGAATTGACCTTTCCGCTGACGTCGTGCACCACTCCAATCCACATCATTTCAAGGCTGCCATTGAGTCCACATTTTACTGAAGCGATCACCCATCCCTCATGTAATACCCCACACCAGGGCCTTTGAGGTAATAATAAATAAATAAATAAATAATAAATAAATAAATAAATAAATAAATAAATAAATAAATAAATAAACGCTCACACCACGTCACTAGCGCCGCCATGTTGAATTCCGAATATGCGTATTATAAGCCATCAAAAATGGGAAAAAATGTTTTTGGGTTCTACAATCACTAAATGTAATCTACATGGGTAGCTTTTTGTAAATGTTTTCTCTCTTGCTGCTTGAACAAGCAACGCGTGTTTCTTTTTTTTTTTTTTTTTTTCTTTTTTTCGGCGTTTATCTGAGAAACCACCTAAAGAAGTTGGTGGGGTGTCGTGTGTCATCGGCGCAACTCCTTTCTGCAAAGGGTCCTTTGAAGTAACAAAAGGGTTTCCTGCAAAGGACTTTACCTTTTCCCGTGTGTCAGGGGTATAAGCTGTGTTGTATCATGTGTTGTACTGCCGTCAGATGGATTAAACGGCCTCTCGACATCTGCGTCTTCCTTCATAACAAGAGGCTTGGCGAATAGTCTCCTTTATTCGGAGAGAAATTTCTAGTTGAGAAAAAAAAAGTTTCCCAGCAGATAGAAACTTTAATAGAAAGTTTATTGGAATGGAAAAGATATTGAGGGGTGGTCGGAGCCTCTCAGTCCATGGCCCCACTGGCCTCTGCCGCCTGCCTGACCTGGCTAATTAAAGACTTTTGTCTTGCCAGGTCGGTGCGGCCGAGCTGTGCCTCCCACTGCTCCATTGTGTTACTGGTATTTGGTCTATGAGGGTGCTTAGCGCACTCCCAGGTTACGTGTATTAAGGTAGGTATGCCACCACACCAAGGACAGTTGGCCCTATAACGAGTGGGATACATGGCGTTTAGCAATTTTAAATGGGGGAATACCCCAGTCTGTATTTTACGCCAATCGGCGGCCTCTTCCCCACTAAGTTGTGGGTAAGGCGGCGGGTATTTTCTGCGGACTCCGCGCTGATAAGCAAGCGTGTCTTTGGCATTTAAATTGGTAGGATTTTGTGAGGGATAGTGCGAGTGGTTGGGGTTAGAAGAGGACGCCGTCGCTCGATTAGTAAACCCTCGAGCTAACGCGTTAGCCTTTTCGTTCCCCTGTACCCCAGCGTGGCCCGGGCACCAGAGTAGGCGATGACGGTGGTTGAAGGATTTGGGGATTATCGAGAGGCTAGCCGCAGTCATGTGCCCCTTAAGAAACATGCGACACGTCTCCTGCGAGTCCGTGACAACGACCGAGTCCCTTTGCGAACGCTCCGCGTGAGTGAGTGCGATCGCCACTGCTAATATTTCGGCCGAGGTGGGGGATCCCGCCGTCGCCGATGCGGTTATTTGCTGCTGGCAGATCACGTTCACGACTGCCAGTGCGTACCTCCTTTGATAGTGCTGCCCGGTCGCCTCTGCATACAGAGCTGCGTCCGTGTAGTGCTTGTTGTACCTATGGTTATTAGAGTACGTTGATTGAATGTGCTGTGCGCGTGCTTTGCGCCTTTCTTTGTTGTACTCAGGATGCATATTCTTGGGAATTGGGGCTACTGTAATTTTGGATCTCACCGAAGGATGGAGAGGTACGGCCTGTTCGGTGAGATAAATGGGGTAGGCTGGGATATTGAGTCTAGCCAATATTGCTCTATCAGTTGTGCAGCTGAGGCGTTCCCTCTGTCGCATCAGCGTGGCCTGCCTCAGTTCGCCGAAAGTATTGTGCACTCCCAAAGCTAACATTCGCTCCGTGGAGGTACATGAAGGCAGGCCCAGAGCAGCTTTGAAAGCGGTTCGGATTATTGTGTTGGCCGGCCTTTCCTCCTCCCTGATCAGGATTTGGTACGGTAAGCCATACGTGATTCGACTAACCACTAAGGCCTGTACGAGCCTTAGGGTATCGTCTTCTTGCATTCCCACTTTTAGATACGTCACACGACGTATCATTTGAGCTATGTTGTGGGTTGTGGATTTCAGGGTTTGGAGCGTCTGTACTGCTCTCCCGTCGCTCTGCAGCCACAAACCCAGGACTCGTATCGTGGATACCTCTCGGACTGATTGGCCCTCAACTACGACTTTAATCGATCCTCTGGATTTGTAGCCTTTCGCGTGTATCCGGATGACCTCAGTATTAGCGGTACAGAAATCTTCCAGGTGGAGCCGGCCTGAAGTGCGCGCCCGAAAAATTCCAGCAGATAACTTTTTAAACACTTGTTTGCAGACGTAAAGTTTCTTTTAACCATGGAGTTAGAAAAGCTGGTATCTATCGGCACTCGGTTCAACCTGTCAGGAACGGAGCCGAGGAAGTCGATAGAGGAGTAGGCGGAACAACGGGAGGAAAGGACCTTAATTGGTACGAGAGGCAACAGAAAGAGAACGAGAATCAGCTGAGAAAGCTGGCGATCGCGAGGTGGAAGCGTTGCGTCTGAAACTGGAGCTTCAAAAGCTGGAGAGGAAGAGTCCGGGTAATTTTAGCAGCACTCAAGAAAGGAATGCCGACATGGGTTTGAGACTGAATGCGAGCAATTTTCTCATCGCATTCGACGAAAGAAAATATGACCTTGACGCATATATACGCCATTCTGAGGGCATCGCCAGCAGCCAGAGGTGGCCAGAGGTGCAGCGGTCTACGGCTTTGAGCACATGTCTGAGAGAGGAAGCACTAAGCGTTTTGGGGAGATCGCCCCCGGAAGACGTGTCGAGCTACCCCAAGGTCAAGGCCACTCTCTTGAGGCATTTCCGATTGACCATCGAGGGCTTCAGAGAAAAGTTTAGGAACGCCAAATCAGCAGACAGCGCAACCGCTGCGCAATTTTCGGCAAGGCTGAGCCATTATTTTGACCAATGGATATAGATTGGTGAGATAAGGAAGGACTACAGTTCCCTCCACGAGATTTTTATTAAGGAGCAATTTCTTAGCAGCTGCCACCCAAGCCTGTCACTTTACGTTGTGGAGAGAAAAGCTGAGTCATATAACGAGATGTTAGGACTGGCCGATCGATTTCTCGAAGCACAAGGACGCACTAACCTGGGAAACGCGAAAAAGATGGACGAGAAGACGCAAGGAGAATTGAAACTGACGACAGGAGAGTCAGCCAGAGAGCACCACCGAAGTGCTATCTTTGCAGTAGGATAGGGCACATTGCTGCACAGTCCAAGAGCAACTTTGCGAACAGGTATGGTCCTGCTTGCTTTAAGTGTTGGAGGAAAGGCCACATGCGAGATACTTGCCAACAGAGATAGAAGGAAAACCCTCAGACTTCATGTGTTTATGCACCTGGCAAGGTAGACAAGCAGAAATGCATCCCCGACAAATACGTTGATTTAAAGAATGGCAACACGATTCCCGTGGTAAACGCGGTTATGATGACTCAGTCGCTATTCTTAGCTCAGGAAATGCTTGTTACTGTCGGCACCCTGGCCGAGAAATCTGTCACCCTACTACGCGATACGGGTAGCAACAAGCTAATAGTCAGAATAAGCCTAATCAACGACGACCAACTCATAGGGGAAAGCAGTCCACTCTACTTAGTAGAAGGCCCCGTGAAGATGCTACCTGTAGCTCGAGTTCACGTCGAGACCCGCCATTTCTGTGGCAACACCACGGCCCTTTGTATGCAGGAGCCTCTGTATGATGTAATACTAGGGAACATAAAGGGTGTTCGAGCATAGGACCACCCGTCGAGCGAAGCAGGAAAACAGATGAATGATTTACCGGCAGGGGAGGAGGCGACCGTTTCCGCCGTAACTAAAGCCCAGGTGAAGAGCGCAGGAAAGAAATTTGAGATGCTGAAAACCCCCGAAGCAAGAGCTTACCCCGTAACGGCGGGCGCATACGCCGAGGCACAAGAAAGGGACGAGTCGTTGCGACACTGCTTTTTGGATATCGGCAAAAGGCTAACCTGCAGGGGTAAGGAGAGCAAGATTGAGTTTGAACACGAAAATGGGCTTCTGTATCGAACTTAGAGCGAAAAGGAAGGTTCTCGCAGCAGCTAGTCGTTCCAATGGAACATCGAGAAGCAGCACAAAAAATGTCCCATGATGGGATCATGTCCGGGCATCTAGGGATGCAGAAAACGAAAGGCCGCATCATGGAATATTTTTTTGGCCAGGCCTTACCACTGACGTGAAGAGGTTTGTGACCCCTTGCGATATCTGTCAGCGTACGACGCCTACAGGAAGAGTACTTCATGTGCTATTGAGGAAGGCACCAATCATAAGCACCCCATATAAACATTTAAACGGGTGGCAGTCGACATTCTGGGACCTATCCAGCCACCATCCAGAAGCGGGAATCGTTATATATTGACCCTAATGGACTACGCGACAAGATATCCGGATGCTGTCGCATTACCGAGAGTCGAAACACAGCGGGTCGCTGAGGTCTTGGTGCAAATGATATCCCGTGTGGGAGTGCCTCATGAAGTACTTAGCGATCGCGGACCTTTTACCGCATAACTGATGAAAGAGGTTGCCCGTCTCTTATCGGTCATACAGTTGCACACAACCTCGTACCGCCCCATGGCCAACGGCTTGGGGGAGAAACTTAACCGGACTCTGAAGTTCATGTTGAAAAGAATGTGCGCAGAGAAGCCGAGACTAGTACCGTTATCTGGCACCTTTGCTATTTGCATACAGGCAAGTGCCCCCAAGCAAGCCTAAGGTTTTCTCCCTTCGAGCTCCTGTACGGTCGCCATATCAGGGGGCCCCTAGCCATTCTAAAGAAGGTTTAGACGAACCACGACCTCGATTAAAAAGCAAAGATCACGTACCAGAACGTGATTGACATTCGCAATCACTTGGAAGAGAGAGAGATAAACGGGATGGCAAAGGCAGGGAGGTTAACCGGACAAGATTCTGTTTTGCTACCCTGCACTGGGGGAAGGGTAAGGGGAAATGAAAGATGGAAAGAACAGCGGAGAGAAAAAGCACAGCAATAAAAAAAGAAAAAAAGGATAGGGAAGGTTTTGAACGTCCATGAGAACTACAGTCTCTCCAACAGGCCACTCGAACGTAAAAATTTCAAGAGTGCCTTCATTGTCTTCTGGTGTGGCGACTGAATGGGTTGGCGATCCAAGACTGTCTGCTCCGAAAGTGGCCGGTCGTCAAGACGCGCCAGCGCAGTCGCGAATGACTGCCTATGTGCGCTGTATCGGGAAGAATGACAAAGAACGTGTTCGATAGTTTCCTCGTCGTCGCTGTTGTCACACGCAGCACTATCCTCTCATCCGATGCGTAAAGCATACGACTCCGCAAATGCGACGCCAAGCCACAATCGGCAAAGTACCGTTGTCTCGGGTCGGGATAGTCCAGGTGGAGGATGAAGTTGCAGATAGGGGTCCAGTCGATGTAGACGTGTGTGCTGGAAACTAGACGTGTTCCACAAGGATTGTAAGGCGTCATTTGCAAACACACGAAGTTTCGTTACTGCATCTGTTCTTGGCAGCGGGATTAGTTCCTACACGCCATCTTCATGAGCAGATCGAGCATCTTCATCGGCATGTTTATTGCCCATTACGCCACAGTGTCTAGGGAGCCACTGAAATGTGATGTGTCCTTGCTCGACGAGGTGATGAAGGAACTTCCGGATTTCTAGCACTAATTGTTCTTGGAGCCCACGGCGTAAGGCGGAAAGCAAGCAAAGTAGAGCTGCCTTGGATTCACTGAAAATTCTCCATTTTTGAGGTCGTTCCTCTTGAATTATCGGAAGTGCGCTACGAAGAGCAGCAAGCTCCGCAGCTGTCGATGTCGTCTGGTGTGATGTCTTGAACTTCAAGGTGGTGACGTTCGCAGAAAAAAACACTGATCCTACAGAACCGTCTGTGGTGGTTGAAGCATCAGTGTATAGATTGGTATGATCGCTGTATTGTTCGTACAGCAAGATTAGTGAAAGTTGCTTGAGAGCTGCTGATGAGAGTTGTGCTTTAGTTCGGATTCCTGGTACTGTCAGTCGAAGTAGAGCTCCAAGTCGGGCTAGTTGGTTGACATGCATGGTATATTTTAACTGCGCTAACCCACACGGACAAGGGCGGTTGGCGATCGAAACATATCCATGGTTGGATCGCATATCAGATGTATTCATTTTTCTCTGTATATATGTCATTTTTCACCCATTAAACATTCAGTTGCGAGTTCTGCGCACGTCTTGTCTGCCTCGTCCTTGTCCGTGTAGGTTAGCGCAGTTAAAATATACTGTCAGTAGAACTTGTGGCTGAACCAAGCATCAAGGGAGAAACAAAACTCTCACTGCAGCCGTGTAACCTGATGGAAGGTATATACGATAAGGCAGTATCGTCTGACAAAAAGAGGCGCGTGGACCACGCTTGGAAGAAATGGGCCTATTGGCACACGAAGAACTCGAGAAGGCCGGGGCTCGCTACGCGAAGCTCTACAACCGCAAAGCAAAGCAAAGATCGTTTCAGCCGGTAGACAAGGTCCTAGTCCTGCTACCAACCGAGAAATACAAACTGCTTCTGCAGTAGAAGATAACTTTCGAAGTAAAAGAAGGGAAAGGTGACATCGACTATACCATTCAGACTGCGGGAGGGCCCAAAGTCTTCCATGTCAACCTGTTAAAAACATGAGGACAGAGACGGCATACAACCTTCAAAACAGAGTGAGGCAATATTTAACGTCACAGAAGAAGGAAAAAGCATCCCAGTGCCGGAATATGTGAAAAATGAAACTGTCAAAGACGAGAAGCACGCGTCGCGCCTGACTGCGTCACAACGAAAGGAACTTCAAGACGAAATGGAACAGCGAGAGTCAAGTTTCTTCTCCTCCAGGTCTTCCAAGCAGACGATTCGTCAAAGGGCCTTCGTCGCCAACCCGCGACACTTTGAACTCAGGGAGGCCAACTTAGCAATACGTCAATTTATTATAGGACAAAGTAGCCTACATCAACTAGCGGCGGCCGATTATCGGCTCGCTCGCCTCCCCCCTTCTCATCTCTACATACTCTTTTAAGTACCCTTGCGAATTGGGGTGGTACCCTTATTTTAGGTCTCCTCGCTCACACTCTACCGATCAGTTCTTTTCGAAATAGGTGGGATTATCAACAATGCACACTGTGCCCACCTCCATTTTCCGGTCCAGTTTTTGGAACACAGACCAATATCACTTAAACGAACGCCGCAAGACTCCCTTGCTCGAGGTTCACACGCCTCGGTGCAGTTGGTCCGGTGCAATGGCATGCCCCGCGAACAGATAAATCGCCCCGCGAGCCACTAACCCTGGACATGCCGTACAATCATACTCGAGCGCGACGTTGCCAACAGGTCTCCCGTTACATACGTATGTTCAACGGCGTAAACTGTGTATCTCCCACGCCGCAACGGGAATGCCGCCACCCCGGCAGAGCCTGTGTTTGTGTTAGCCTCCAAGAACGCGCCTATATGCCGCTGAGTGACATGCGCGCGGTGAGGCGGTTGCTTGTTCTCTCTTTACGTCCGCTTCTCCGTTAGATCTCCGTATATCTTGCGCACCGCAGTAGAAGTGCGTTATCCCCAGTGGTCCTTGTCTCGAAAAGCAGCACTGTTCTAAGAACCCAACGACGTCGGCTGTGAAAGAATAAACAAGCAGCGCGAGTAAATACATCTGCGCCCCGGGTTCCAACGTGGGTGGCGTTCAATGCATGCAAAGCTGCTTGTATCAGCCAACTTAACTGCGAGCTTCCATTCTCACTAATGTTCCAGGAAAGACAGATTGCCACCTAGAAATGACGACCACGGCCACAGTAAACATCAAACAATATCCGCTGCCGTTTTCTACGCGAAAATATATAGAGAAAGAAGTGAAGGAAATGGAAAGGCTTGCAATAATCAAACAATCATAATCGCCTTACAATTCGTCAGTGTTGCTGGTAAGGAAGCCGGACCAGAAAAACCGGCTATGCATAGATTTCCGCCGCTTGAATGATGCTTTAGTGGCAGATTCCGAGCCCATCCCTAGGGCCGATGGTAGCTGTCTCCGCCCCAGTCGGAGAAAAGAAGTATTTCTCTCAGGTAGATTTTACGACGGGATACTGGCAAATTCATCTGTCGGAGGACTCTAAACTCAAGACGGCATTTTCAACAACAGCAGGGCTTTATCAGTTTTGTTTCATGCCCTTCAGTACAAAGGGCCGCACCCGCCATTTTCGCCAAACTGATGCGTCGAGTCCCAGAGGGGATTCCTGACGTCAATTACGACGACGTGCTCGTCGCCAGCGCAACGTGGGAAGACCACCTTGCCTCGTTGAGTCAACTTTTCAAGGCATCCAGGTAGCCGGTCCGAAAGTGCGCCAGGGCAAGGTCGAATTTGCCTTGGATGAAATTGATTTCCTGGAACACCGCGTTGGGGGAGGAAAGCTTGAACCACTGAGGAAAATATTAAACAAGATAGAAACAGCTTCACGGCCGAAGACTAAGAGGCAAGTGCGTGTTTTCCTAGGATTGACAGGCTATTACAGAGATTTTATCCCTGGTTACGCTGAGATCAGCTTACCGCTAACCAAGCTAACTAAAAAGATAGAGAAAGATGTAGTAAATTGCACACACACACACACGAGAAGGCATTTCAAGAACTCAAAGGCAAGGTCTCCAGCGCTCCCATCGTGCGGCTTACGAATTTCAGTAGACCCTTGGAGCTCCGCACAGACACCTCCGGCACGAGTCTTGGAGCAGTCTTAATGCATGATCACGACAGAATGCTCCACCCAATAGCCTAGGGAGAGAGAGAAAAAAAAATGTGGTTGATCCCTCTTATATAGGAATCGGTATAGAACACGAAAGTGAAACGTGTCTTCACAGAAGTAGTGTAATGTTTATTGCACATTGATATATAATGTCTATTGGTGTTTTGTGGCTAAAGCGCCCTTAGGCGTTGATGCACCCACGCTGACGCCTGGTGGCACGTCTCCTCCATCACGACTACCAACACGTCGATGACCATGAGCAACCGTCGTGCATATGGAAGCTGCACTACGCTGCACACGCTAGCACAACGCGAAAGACGAAGCACGTAACTGACACACTAATACAACGCGCAAGACAAAGCACGTAACTGAATCGTCACCGAGTCAAATCAGCGCGTACAGCGCGTCGTAATTGCAGCCTCCGCGATCAACTTCAGAAACATTTTCAGAGCTAATTGCGGAGGCCACGCTCCGCTGTGCTGAGTACGGTGAACTCAGTATAACTCTATAAAGTATAACTCAGCACGTTTTATAACATCTCAATATTCTCCATGCATCAGTATAACTACTATAAAACAGACTCTCCCCCTTCCATTTTCTCCGGCAATGGACCCCTGGCAGCCTAGCCCCGGGCACCAACAGCCATAACCGTTGGACAAATAAAGTTTATTCCTATCCTATCTGCCTTCCAGCATTAGAATCACACCGCATAATCGCTCGTCTTTGCCTGCTTCATTCCTTCTTTTATCAGTTGCATACAAGGCACGCACTGCTAAACCTGCCACTCAGATCATCCTCGCGATTGACCCACACCCATCCCATTGCACGCGTAAGCGGTCGAGCATCGGCAATGAATAGCCCCTTCTTCCCGCACACATTACCCTTATGGAACAGGCTCCCTTACATCATCGCTTCATGTTGAGATCGGGTAAAATTTCACGGACAATTATCCCCCACCTCCTCTCAGACGAAACACACCCATCATTGCGTGTTGCTAACTTGCCTTCGTATACTACCGTACGCTACCTTTATTTGCTTTGTTTCATTTATTTCTTTTGGTCATTTTGTTTCCAGTTCCTTTTTATGCTAATGGAGTTGGAAACTTGATGTACAGCTCCTTTATGTTTGTAAATTATGTTACCAGTGGCTTTCTATTGCATTGTATTTGAAAACTCCATGATACGCCCCCCCCCCCTACGCCACCTAGGTGGCGTTGGTAGTGCTTCTTGATGCCAGCGTCCCTTCGAATGCTGGCATTGAGGCGTCGTAGTGCTGAGACCACCGAAGCGTTCACTGTCGGTGCGCGTTAGTGTCATAATGCAGTACTTCTCTTTTCTGCGCGTAGGCGGCGGCACCGCCCCGAGCAAGAGCGCGGGTACACGGAGGAGTGTTAGATATATAAGGCGCGTCTGTGTAACTCTCTGCAAATGCGTTTGTGGCGCAATGGGTTAAACGCTCGGCGATCTATCGTCGCGGACCGAGAGGTCGTGGGTTCGATTTCCAAATTTTGCATGTTTGTGGAACTTTTTCTTCTGGTTTCTTTCTTTGTATTATGTTCGTGTACATTGTAAGCTGACGTATTTCCGTGACGGAAATACGTCAGTGAAGTCTTGGTGGACCCCGGCATAAAACACTTTCGTGTTAAAAAAACACCGGCTAAGCACTCCATACAGATGGTTAACCATGCAGCGAAGCTGAAACGTGCGGCCCCGGTGTTTAGCAGTGGGTTAATCCCGACGCTGTATTGAAGCGTTTCTCAATTATTGGTTACGTGTTTGTGTTTCTAGTGGAACGCAAGCGCCAATGGCGGGCGGATGCTGCTAACCACGACGCCGAGCTAACTCGAGATATCGAACGCATGCGACAACGGCGAGCCGAGGAGCCGGCGTTGCGGGCAGAGCATGCAGGTACGACGCAGAGAACGACGTCACTGACGGCGCAGCCAATGGATACGTTTAGAGAAACATGGGACGAACGGTTTTTCTTTTCGCCTAGCCGTATACAAAATATTTACAGAAAGGCAGAGAGGTCAGCCTCAGCTATAGCTTGGTCTGACCTGCTACTCTACACCGGGGAAAATAGACGGGGTGGAAAAGGGCTGATGATTAATGAAGATGAAATGAGGAGAAGGTGCCTATATACAGGTTCCCAACGTTGTGACATCTCTAAAGCCATGCGTCTAGCCCAGTGGCTTGTAGGAAGGCTATAGTGCCACTTGTAATCAAGGCTGCGCTGTTTGCATTGGACCAAGGACCCAAAAGAAGCTCGTCTGATAGCGGCCTCTTATCGACGTTTGCGATGGAAGACAGCAGTTTCTGTCATAGTTGCGTACACTAGACTATGCCAGCAGAAAACTGCTGCCTAGAGAGACAGCCTGCAGCACAACTGAAAGAGAATGTCTGGCGCTCGTGTGGGGGATACGGAAATTCTTTTAGGTCCTTGGCCCAATGCAAACAGCGCAGCCCTGATAACCAGTGCCGCCAGTGGCGCACCGACGGGGTGGTTCGGCGGTTCTAACCCCCCCCCCCCCTCCCTGAGGCCGAGCTAACCCCCCCTTTTGTTTAACCCGCTTTTTTTCCTTGCGTCTTTGAGTACTGCAACTAAGATCTAAGACGCGCAAACGTCTGCACACTCGCAAACTTGCGCAAAAAGCGCATTTTCTGACAATGTCGCGTGAATAAATTTAAATAAGTGCTGTTTAGATTGTATTGGCAGACTAAGGCAAACTGTCAACCCCCCCTGGCAGAGAGCCTGGGTGCGCTACTGAGTGCCGCTATAGTCTTTCTACAAGCCACTGGGCTGGACGCACGGCTTTAGAGATGCCACAACGTTGTAAACTTGTATGTACACAACTCCTCCTCTTATCATCATCATCATCATCATTGATTAACCCTTTTCCTCCCCATCCCTTTCCCCAGTGTACAGTAGCAGGCCAGAGCAAGTTACAGCTCAGGCCGACCTTTCTGCCTTTCGGTAAATAATTTTTCTCTCTCTCTCGCTCGATATAACTCTATGGGGCCACATTAATCGTCCAGACTGACCACCAACCTCTCAGCTATTTAAGACAGGCAAGACAGTGGAACAGTAGAGTCCCTCGATGGAGTTTCCTGCTCAGTGAATACCATTTCTTCGACGCTTATGCTCATTTTCATTTCGGACGACCGCCAACCAAACTTCCTTCGGACTTCGGTTGAAATTTTGGGCTTGAAATACATCAGCGCTAGAGTCCGCCCGTATTTTCAGTTTCGAAGCCGGGTAATGCATAAGTAAATATACTGGACGTAATAAAGAGCTTCTGTATCGACCGTGTGAGTTGGAAACAGGTGATGTGTCACAAAAGTCGCATTATTTCTTCCAGTCTCCACTTCCCCGCCACCCAAGTATACACGCCTATATTAAGCATCTCTCCTCTAAGAATGGGCCGCAAGCCTACGTGCCCCGCCTCTTCGCGTAAACGGTAGTGAACGTGATCTTTGGTACATCCAGAGCATGCTGAGCTATGTGCGTTCGTGGCTGTTGTTTTGTGTGTGACTAAATTGCTCGCCAGTGAAGGTGACTGCTAGCAGAGTCTGAACCATGGTGGGAGCACGCCCGGACTATGTGAAGCTGGATTCGTCCGTAGCTATTGTTTCGTGTGCGATTGAATTGCCGGCCGGTGAAGGTGACTGCAGTGTATCCTGAACCACGGGGAAAACCAGTGCGGTGTATGCTTTTTGTGTGCGTCGGGACGGCTAGAGGTGAATGCCGACGCCTCGCGAGGTTTATAAAAACGGGCCGATCCGACACTTTACCAGTTCGCTCTGGGGACGAGCCACATCGGTGTGGACGCACTGTCTACTCGCCTTGTTTGTTGTGGACATTTCTTTCCAGATTACGCGCGCGCGCTCACACACACACTCACTCTCTCACTCACTCACTCTCTCTCGCTCTCTCTCTCTCTCTCACTCTCTCACACACGCACACACACAGTTCATTCTTGATGTTACCACTGCACATCGTAATTGTTCTACGGTGTTGCACCTGTTCTTTGAGATTGACACTTTCATACTGTTTCCGTCTGACAAATTCAGCTACCACTTAATAACACCAGCTTGCTTTTTTGTTGAGAGATCACACTAAATTACTGTTCTTTGTTTCTTTTGATCAGGCCTTTGTCTCGTTCACGACGGCAACTGGCGAAAGCCAGGCACCAGACTCCGCCGCCCCCTTATGCCACTGCTCAGGAGCTCGACTCTGAGTAGTGACATGATGAAACGCTGTTTTTGTCGTCGAGTATCTGATCAGAAATGCAACGAAGTGGAATCAAAGAAATGTAGGGAAATTTAAAAGTCGCGGACTCAAAACACTATACCACTACCATCCAGAATTTAGTTAATTTTAATTAACTGTGTTAAGGAGATGACGCCTCTAGGCAGCGCCGGGTACTCCTCTCTGACGTAACGATTTCGCGTAAAAGCGCTGTAAATGGACACAAACAAAAGGGGGAGGGGAGATCTACCGGATCACTTCTGAAGGACACAAAATACAAATGTCCCTGGGCAAGCGAGATGTGACATCATGAGTGTCGCATCAAAAGACAATGCAACATTCGCGAACACTTAGACAAGGCCCTAATATGTGCCACACTCACCTGCCGGAGTTGCTCAGTGGCTATGCCGGTGTTCTGCTCTGCATGAGGTCGCGGGTTTGATTCCCAGCTGGTGCGGTCATGTTCATATTGGGTAGAATGCTTAAACACTTGTGTACCGTGCTTTGACTGCACATTAAAGAGCCCCAGGAGGTCAAGAGCACCTCCCTACAGCGTCTCTCGTAGCCTATGGGCATTGAGTTTCTTACATAATTACCATAAGGGAAAACTGGCACTGTGCCGCTGTTGTATGCATGGGGCTGCCAGAATGCGGTGGCTTAGGATTGGCATCGTTTTCGGTGAACCAGGACATCTAGGTGACGCGACTGGCTAGCACTGTTCCATCTATCACGCATAGTTTGTTCTCTACAAAACAGCACGTAAAGAGATGTTTATGGCTAGGGCCCCGTGATATTTTCATGTGTGCGAGCAGAAACTCTGGTCTCGTGGGCCGATCCCGGAGATAGTAAAGAAAGGGTCCAAGCGCAATGGCACGTACCCCCGTGGACTCCGGGTGGTGGGCTCCGGGACCTGTAACGCGCCCTTGAACTACCCTTGTCACACCTGGGACCCAAAGAGGTCCCATGCATATGGGTAAGAATAGAGGTTTATAGAAATATTTTTGTTACATTTTTTCCAAAGAAACTGTTAATAAATGACCCAAGACACTTGAGTTTGTGTTTGTTATTGAGCAAGCATGAAGGTGCGTGTTCGTTTAGTGATTGTTGAATATTTGTTGGAAGTTTTTAGGCCGGCATGGAGGTGTGTGTGAGTGCAGTGTGCGACTGCCTAGTGAAGTTTATTAACTCAATTGGCGGCGATGTGCTTGGCGTAAACCTCGCGAGATGCTGCGATGGTCTCGCTGAATGTGAGCTTCTTGAAAAGGTGCAGGTACTTCCTGTTGCAGAAGCCACGCATGACGCGGTCGTTTCTGGGGTCCCAGGATCCGAGCGCTCCGACGACGATTGCTCCGCGGTCACCTTCTGGAACTTGCGCAGCAGGTACTCCCGGATAGGCTGGTACTTCTCTTCCTTCGCCTGGCGGGCCGCGTTCAGGGCTGCGCGCTTGTTGTCGAACGGGCAGGCCACGTCCACGATGATCACCTTCTCGTCCCTGCAAAAAAAAAAAAAAGATCGGAATGGCGATTAGTCGTACCCACTGGCCGATTCTCGTGGGTGACAGTGAACTTCGTGGTGCAGCTGGGGGTCGTGGTCTCGAAGTCTGACGTGAAACTTAGGGTCGCTCTCCAGCCTACGCCACCGGTGCGTCTCGAAACGGGTAGCTGGACTTCGCTACCGGGACGTCACATGGAGGCTAAGCGGGCCCACGCCGTCGTCGAGCAGTCTTGACGAGGGTTGCTACTTTCGTGATGAGTACAAGGTCGAGAGGTAGGGGAAACGAAACGGCGCGTTTATTTACATGGAAGAGGCAAACTTATTTGCAGAGCAAGGGGATCATCATCGTACTGGCTGATGTAGGGAGCGCAGTACATCGTAGCATGTCATCGCTACTACATCTCAGCAGACTACATCGTTCTGGGAGAGCACTAGCTACATGTCAGAGCAGGTGGGAGAGCACTGGCTACATCTTTCTCGGGGAGCACTGCAGATGAGCCGCAAACGTCAGCTTAAAAGCCCTCTGCCATCCCTAGATGCCTAGGCCAGGGAAACCTGCGGGCACACCTTCCTCCATCCGGAGCGCCCAAAGACGCCGAAGGCTCCGCCTTGAGGATGAGGTTAAGCATAAACAGTCCGGCGCCTTTATTCCCCGAACACACTTGGGAAGGTAGCCTCGAGCGCACACAGCTCACTGTCACAGAGGACAGAGGACGGGAACGCTTGTAAACGGGAGTGGTGGTGGTGAATCCTTTATTTCGCCCAAAAAGAGGGGACCAGTCCAAGGACCGGTTGCGCTGGCTTAGAGGAGGTCGGCGGGGATCCCTTGGGATTCCGCGCACTCCACCGCACGCTGGATGAGCCGGCGTTGGTCTGCTGGCTCGGAGCTACGCAGGAGGGACTCCCACGACTCTGGGGTGTTTGTTTTGTCTGTGTTGTAACGTAAACGGGAAGTGTTACGTTTGACCCATTCTGGCGCGTCTTGGTTCCTGGGATGACCCAGCCATTAGTGGGTTCGCCTGTCGAACGGCCTTGGCGGCTAGTCGCGACCGTGGGGAAGCATCGCACGGACTTTCCCAGGCATTCCTTGGTCCCAGCGTCATGGTAGGCGGCCGGGTGACATCCATCAGCCACATAGCCGTCAAACGTGTCTCGCCTTGGTGTCGCCGCTGGTCTGTCCGATACGACGTATTGTGGGTCTCACCAAGCTGATTCGTCTCAGGAAATCAGAAGTGGCTCGAAGGTCGCTTCCCCCGCTGGCCGATCGTAACAGTGGAGGCAGCGGCTATCACTCGGTTAACGATGTCGTTGTGGCAGCTTGTGTATTCGCAATGCACAGACGGTCGCGCTGCGTAGTGGCCAGCGAGAAAAATATTTCAAAGAGTATCCGCACAGTCAATGGCACAGTGTTAACGTGTTGCTATCTATGCGCGGGCGCGTTTCCGTTTTATTAACAGCTTCTGCATACGCCATGGAAGAAGAAAAAAGTGTTGCGTGCCTCAGTGCACCAACCAAGCGGTGAAGGATGAGATAAGCCTTCATTTGCTTCCGCTGGACGCGTATCTTAAAAGAAGTCGGCGGTGAAGCTCCGGATCGGCAAGCCTGTGACTCCGCCAAAGAAAGTTTGTTGCGAACACTTCGTCGCCGAAGACTTCTTCTCGAGCAACATCGGTTAGCAGAATGCTAATCGTTGACATTGTTCACGAAGGCATAAACATTACGCTTTTACGATGTGGTAGTTGTAGCTTACGTGAACGGCACATTCAATGCGGCACGAAAAGACAAGCTAATAAGTTCGCGCCTATGCCTTACGACGTCCGAACGCAACCGCTACAGCTGAGTATTTCTAAATAAGGCTGCCCAAACGCTCCCGCAACAGTTGATTATTTGTAGAGCCATTTAGGCAGCTGGTGTCTGGTTTTCGAGCGTAACTAGGTTCGGAGTTTCGCACCGATCGCTAGCTCTGTGGCATATTTGTTTTCACTGACATTATTTGATTGATTTCAAAACAAGATTGGTGTACTTTTTCTGGATTAAACCAAAAACATGCACTCCAGTCATAGCGTTCGTTTTAGATACGCTTCGCGTCGCATACATCCTTCAGTAAGGTTAAGGGCGTCATTTGCCGTAAAACAACAAGCACGCACGCACTTCTCGTTATGTACGCTTTTAGTTATGCAGCGGCATTCCGCAGCCGATGAGAATAAACTCTGAAAAAAAAGAATACACTCGGGGTGCGACGAGAAAGATGAGAAAAATGCCGGCGTGCTACCACACGGACGCGCAGTCGCCTATTCTGATACTCTCTCGGTCCGCCATCATGGATCGCCTCATGGATCGCCATCATGGTCCACGGCCGTAGCCCATGGCCTCGCGGCGTTCAGGGTAACGACATTGAGTGGAGCCCGGTGAACGAAACGCCAGTCCACAAACGTCGAGAATTGCCCAGTGCGCATAAAGTGGGAACTGCTCCAGTCGGCGGCGTCGCACTGCATAACTTTCCCCTGTTTGGGTTTTGGTGGGGATCGTGATTTCGTGCGTGCGCCAGTGCCGTCCTGGGTGTCCTCACCAGCTTAGTGCATTTCCTCGGACCGAGTGTTATGTCACGTACCCCTGGAGATCTGCGGGCCTTCTTCTTCCAGCTCCCAGGTAACACCCAGTCGCCGAGAAGCCTTGTGGGCCTCCGTCCACGCGGACTGGAGCTGCGTCACCGTGGCCCGGAACTCGCCCTCCGTCTCGTCGCTCAGCTAGGCAGCCATGTCACCAAGATCTGCAGGCCGCCGCAGCCGCTCGCTGGTAACCTCCGTGAGCGCCCACAACGCCAGGTCCTGGACTTCCTTGTCTGCAGAGGCGAGGAGTTTGAACGCATTATCAACTCTGCAGACGTCGCCGATTTTCGCCGCCACTGGAATGCCGATGGCGCCAGCCGCGGAGCTACCGTAGAGGTGGTTGTTGGCAGCAATACTACGGTCGGATCTTAGCCCAAAAGGCCGATCCGCCCTCTCTTGGTCGGCGTTCCAAACGCTTGCGTATCTGCTTTCCATTCCTTCCGGTCTCCCGTGGTGGCGGTGCCGTCTAAATGTCACGCGTATCTAGTTTCCTCCGGCTCCTGAGGGCGGCGGTCCCGTCGTCCACGCAGATGTATATAAACAGCCAGAAATACAAGTTGCCGTTCTCCATTTTCAATTGAACTTTTGTCGTCGTAATGGGGAGGCCGCGTATAGTCCAGATTACCGAGGAGCAACGCGCCTACGAAGAGCGACGTCCGGCATGCGCTTGGCATTTTGTGCACGATGTTCATCAGTGGTGTTTCCCGCCCGCCGGCGACGATTTCACTCTCGTCTCTGTTCCTGCCGTCGCTCTTTGCAGGCGCTTTTATTCCTCCTTCCTCCTCGGGAGTCCGGAATATACGCGAATATGATGGAATTAATATAACAGTAACATGGGTGATACGAGAATGGATGTGCATACTTATCGTCACGATGACAATCGATCAATACAATAAATGTGTTCGTACCTTTGTTCAAAATTCTGTGCCACCTCTAAGTCGCGTGCTAACCAGCTTCGCTGGTCATCCACCTTCACACAGTGGAATAGCTCATGGCTTATTTTAATTTATATTACAGAAAATACAATTCTTATTCAATCATGAGGACTTTTTCTTGGATTAAAAATTATATTAAGCATAAAATGTACGGCTGGCCGATAATGTTGGACGACAGATAACGAGGTCTGTGCTCGCTAAGCGAAAGTTCGTCGTCTGTTTTTAAGGCGAAAGCCTTAAATCTCCATGTTTCAAGGTCGCTGTGAAGTACAGAATAAGTGAGCGAGCTCGCCTCGCGCCTCGCTCTTGCCTCGCGCTCGTACCACTGCTCGCGCGTTCGTTGTCTTCTTCCACAGCTGGCTCCGACGCCAATCATTATGCCAGCGTTCCCATACTGCCCTTCCTACTCAACGCCGGGAAAGAGCAACAGCGGCGCTGGGGAAGAGGAGGGAAATGTCAGCGGTGGTGCAGCCCGTGCGGGAGGGCGTTGACGGAAAGGGCAAATGTCCGCGGCGGCGGCCGTAGAACATTCTGGAAACAGCGGCAGCACGCTCGTAGCGCGCTCGCGCGTCTTGTATTGACCCTTTTCCCGGTGCTTCCGTGGGCGCTGCCATGTTTGATCACGTGGTGACGCGGCCATTGCTTGCCTCAGCTGCCGCCGTTGCCTCCGTGTTTACAGTGCAAGCGCGCGACGCCGGTGCGGCGCACCAAACCGCCATCTCAACGCATATCGTACACGGTGACTGTGTGGACGACACGAAGCTTTGGCCACAGCATTAGAGGACATGTAAGTGCTTTCATAGCTCATTGCGCCTTCTCCAAACGGCGCGGTGCGGTGCTTGTACTAAAAGCGAGGCTAGAAATGTATTCCAAGCTGTCCAAACTTCCCGCTTATGAATTAAATCAGGATCACTGTTCTCGTTCTTTATTTGGCAAAAATTTTGAAGCAGCGGCTTGTCATGTTTCTGACTCAGTAATACTAAGTTCCTCGGTTCCTCGGTGAGGCTATTATCTGGTTGTTTATTTTCAGCCTAATCGCGCTCGCGGGTGTGCTCTGTTGCGATAGATTTGTTCTTGCGGCGCACAAAGCTTCGAATGTAAATGTTCTGTACTTTGTGGTACCTTGTAGCAAAGACGTATTATCGCTAGTCCGCCGCTTACTCTGTGGACCGTCATGAAACGTTCAGCTTCCAACATTCGTGTCTTGGTGTAGTCGCCGTCACTCACGCTTCAGCACATTGATTCAAGTGTGCGCACATTCACTTTTTATTGATACGTTGGCGATAGGGTGGGCGTAAGTTTGCGTGCGAGTAGGGGTAGATGTGTCTAAATAACGTGCGAGAAACTTACTATGCCAGCAAGTGGCGTTACTTCCTTTTGTAACGAGCGGTACTCACTCTTAAGTGCCGACGTTGCGGAGTTGAAGTCCTTTCTTTGGAGGTTAGCTATACAGCGCTGGCGGATGAATTATCCTTCTTTATCCTCAAGGAGAGCCATGCATCGCGAAGGGTCGACAACACAGGCAGTCCTTATGTAGCAGCGGCGACACAGGTTGATTCCGTTCCTTAATATGCGAATCACTATTTTTGCGGCTAACTACCGCACACGTCTTCCCTTTATCGTTACACATTTTGCAGCATGAATTGGGCACAGTGCATTAGCGAACACCCACTTGCATTTCCGACAGCTGATCGCATAGTAGCAAGGCAGAAGCAGTAGTGGTTTCGTATTCGTGCGCATTCGCTGAGGCAACGAATGGCGCGCCGCCGAAAGCGCCATCTCGTTCCTCTAGAGTAAACTGCTCGGCGAAAAGGGTCAATACGTCGCCGCGTGGGCTCAGAGCTTCATTCCACATTGCTATAGGTCGAACTATACTTTCGCCTACACATTCTTAATAAGTTCTAAGCCTCCCCCGTAATTTTAACAGCGGAGCTGTTATGCCGAGCGTAATCTGTCTGTCGCTTACCAAGAAGCCGCTTACCAAGAATCATGGCGCCCTGCTAAGCGAGACATGAGGAGACCAAGGAAGGTTCACACTGCTGAGGAAGAAGCCGCTTACCAAAAATCGCGGCACGCTGCTAAGCGAGACTGCCAGCGTCGACGCCGATTGGACCCAGCACGGTTAGCCGAAGAAGCCGCTGCAAAACGATGACGGCGAGCCGGAGACCCCGAGTACGTCCAGCGAGAGAATGCTAGGAAACAGGAGAGAAAGTGTCGGCTGGTCACTTGGAATTCGTATTAGTTAGCATCACTTCGTATAGCCAGGATCAGCTAGGAAGCGATCATCTCCTTTGTTTCTTTAGCCTTGCGCCACTAGTACAAGCTACCCCGACTTTTTTTTCCTCAATTGCTAATGCACTGTATATAGGTGAGAAAGCTTTATTCAAAGATGTAGCAAGGGTGAATACAAACATTTTATAAAGATTTTATTTTAAGAAAGCTTTATCTGTGCAGCCGGGACCGTGTTTTAGGCCAAGACACGTTCGAGACAAAGCCTCGCACACCTACATCGCGGCATTCCCATGCCGACACAGCAGCGCCCGTTACGAAACTTGCATAGACGTTGGCGCCAGATTTCCCTATAAGTAATATTGTAAGAAACTATATGTCCCAGGGTTCCCACTATTCGATCGCCAGAGTGCCTTATTTCGTCCATTTTTTTTTATTTTGTTTTGTTTTGTTTTGTTTTTTGTTTTTTTTTTTTGTTTTTTGTTTTTTGCTAAATTTTTCCTCCCAGCGAGAGGATTAAATATGGGCGCGGATGCACTCTTAGAAAAAAAAAGTTGGTAAAAAGGTACTAACGGGTGCACATACAAACTTTATCAACCATTCATACCTCTATAAGAGCTGTTTACTACCGTCTAAAACTCGGACTTAGCGCTTCCTTTACTGGTAAGACTTGGCAAGTGCTGCCTTAATTGGTCTTGCCCATACTGTATTGTGTTGTGTAGTGGCGGTATTACTGCTAAATTTAATGATTAACAGCAGTTTATTTCATTACGTTCGATTAACAGTTATATGCTACCTCCTTGTGCACATATCTGCAGAGTGTGCGCTATACAAATTCATGTTCATAATTTTGCTTATTTGCCCAATATCTACCCATTATTTGATGGTGTTGAATTAATGACTAAACAATGCAGCAATGCCACCGCTTTTTTTTTTTCTTTTACCTGCGTGGTAAATGATACTGCTTGCCCCTTTACTACATCCAGTTACGAAGATATTTGTGAACTTTGTGACAAGAGGTTTTCTAGCTTTTGGTTAGTCATTGAGGCGACCTTTTTTCTAATAGTGTAGGTCACCTGGAGTATAGGTCGCCCTTCGTGTATTCACGAGCGCTCAGGATCACGAGTGATCTTTCCCAATCAGAAGCGCCGTTTCACCCCTGCCGGCAGCAACCACTCAATTTATGAAAACACACAAAAAAAGAGTCGTCATGACAACGGCTCTGTTGATGGGAGAAGGTGTTACGACGCCATCCTTTTGACGTAAGCTACGCGCACCTCGCTCAGCAAAGCGAAATTGAAAACAAGTTTTCTCGCTCTGGCTTCTTTCTGAAGATCTTACACTTTGCACCCGTCTTTTGTTGTAATTCAAGCGCCATAACATTCGTAAAGCGCCTACCGCAATTTCGTATATAATGAAAAAATAATTAACGCGTGTTGTATGGTTTGCAACTAGCCCACCATGCATGAAGCATGACTGGGGTATCTTATAACGACATCTTTATTAGACAGCTAAACTTCTGCCATTCCTAATTTGTTATTAGTAAACTTCATATCTCGAGACGTTCACTACACAATACAATGATGCAGAGGTAAAGGAATCCTGTATACAATAAAACCGCGCCACTTTTCGTAGTACTTAGTGTTAGTTAATAGTAGTAGTAATTGAACTAGCATGTCTCATTTTTTTTTTTTTTTTGCTTGGATACATTACACAAAAATATGTGATTGAAGCAAAAGGTACTTCATGAGCCGGACAAAGGCTTGTGCACCCTGTGAAACCCTGCACCGCTTCTGTGAAATCAGTACACGAAATTTTCCCCTCCCATCATGCGAAAAGTTGAACTGGAACCCGGTTCTGTAGAATAACGATTTAATTAACAATTCTACACAACCAAATGTCCCTTTGCTTCAAAAGTAATTATTTGTGACCACTGATTACTGGGAATAGAATCATGAATTACAAAAGGCTTTAAGTAAGATCACAGTGAGAAAACATAAAAAATACAAATATAGAATCACATTAAATAATAACAACTAGCAACACTTTACTAACAATTTATCAAAATACAACGTATGGCTGTAAATTGTCAATACGGTAGTTTTTTACGCGTATTACATAAATTCTAGGATAATCGGCGCTGTACGTGGCGCCGGTTACTCCTTTTATATCGAATTATTACATACTACAATTATCGACAAGAGGGGGCAAAGTACCAACTAAACACCACATAAATAGTGGGAATACGAAAACAAAGTCATATAAGCCTACGTAAACGCGACGTCAGGTGGCACAAATACAGCGAGGTCAGGTCACAAAATACACATCAAGCCAGGCCACAGATAGGCACATGAACTGAGGCGACAAGAAACCATATTCAGTCAAATAAAAATTCGGCAGACACACTTAAGATTGCTTACGTGTGGGAATGCGAAAGCATTGAAGTCCCTTTGCAGAAATGCTTTTTTTTTTTTCGCGAGTTCCTTCTCCGCACAACCTCTCGCCTGCGTTCTAATTGTACTCTAAACCCGGTAACTTATGATGTAACGTCTACTTGCGAGTAACTTATAATGTAGTGGCTACAACGGCAGTCGTATTAATGTTTATTTCTGTTGAGTCTAAGGGTTACAGGTTCCTATTCAAAGCCAATTATAGGTTGCGGAGCCGATTTAGAGGTTACATCAATGGCACCGGTCTGTAACCTCTACACAGTACTCATAAACTGCGGCACGACGTATTTATCAATAAGAGCCAGGAGAGATATACTGCGTCTTCCCACCTGCTTCAACAAGCGGGCGCCATACTGGAAATTTCATATTTCATTGCTGTTTCGCGTTAGTGCGCGATGGAATATGTGCTAATATGGCGGTTTCACGTTTCGCAGTACTTTGTGCGCAGTATTGCTCTCGCATACGTACGTTTGGCACAGTAACGGTCCGTGGCCTTCGCCAACAAAGACCTGCTCGGTGCGGCGCGCGTCTCATGCAGCGAACCATTGTGCGACTCCAAGCAATACACGGTGGCAGGCTCGTCAAAGATCGTGTGAATATTATCAACACTGCCCGGCGTCCACGGGAGCATGTTTGACCTTGGTAAGTCTTTTTGTTCAGTTCGTTTTGATCAAAGGACTAGCTCTTCGTACGTATGGTGTTTAGGCGCATACTTGCTGCGGGTAACAGTTCGTTTGTGTCTACGCGATGACTTCGCCAACCGCGGCTTCTGGCTGCGTGCCAGAGGTGCCGGTTCATTGAATTGCGTGCAGATTCGTCGCGGTGTTTTACACCGGCAGCTATTAAGGGATAGTTATACTTGAATGTGTGACAGTTTTTTGGCGCGCTTGATTACCATTCAGTGCGGATGATATCGACGGTGTCCCGTTGGCTCATTCATGCGCAGTAAAGGCGGCGGAGTCGTGATGAGAACTCCATTTCACCTTAATGTGGCAGCACAATGGAAGCTACATGCCCTTCCGGTTACCCTCTGGCTGCTGCGTTTTTGACCTCAATACCAGGTCGCAAATGCACGCGCTCGAAACCCCGGTTCATGTGGGTAATAATTTGGAAACGTAGAAATTGGTTCCGCGAGAGCAAGTAGCCTAAGCAGTGGTTGCAAGGACTTTGCAACGCTCTCAGGAGAATGCAGTTATTTCTAATCATGGTTAAATTTGCATGTTTAGAAATGCCTGTGATAACTTATCGCCACCGAGGCTTCTCAGCGCGATCTTTTTGTTTTCAAGGGCTGAGCTAATGATTGTTTTTATAACGCATGCCCACAGAGCCACCCAGGGTGTCGGTTTGAATTCGGTACACCATGCATCAGGCCAGCTTATGCAAATGAAGCAATAGTGCACAATGGTGGGTATGCCGTAATGATGGTTTGGAAGAATTTTTCACATTAAGTGCGATATCAATTACTTTGGGTGTCCGGCTAGAAATATGAAAAATGGTTCAGGAGGAAATGAGGTCCTCTGAAAATTTAGGAAATGGCAAATTTACCGCATCCTTGCAAGTGGAGCTTTAAACGTGTTGCCATCGCGGAGCAATTAAAGTGGTGTAGTTAACAATGGTAAGCCTGTTTCATTGTAGGATAAGCAAATGAGGACGGCAGCTTATTTCTGCACCCTGAACATTTGATGGCAACATGCAGTTAATTGATTTCTTCATTACAGTGCGTCATAATTTTTGTGTTGTGCTTTAAACTATTCCAACTTTACACTGTGCTGTTTCTTTCTTTTTTGCTCATGCTTATAGGTGCCGCTGCTCCCTGGAGAGCTTCAAGTGACGGCCCACTATGTATGCAGCAATCCAGAAGGAACCTGTACTTTTAGAGGCCGTCAGGCCGAAGTAAATCAACTTTCTACTAGTGGTCTGTAGCATGCTCTCATTCGCTGCCTGTAGTATATATATATGTACTACATAAGAGCTGGAGTGCCCGTATAGGCGTTTTGTCCAATGCTTTTACTCACACAAAAGTTTGTACTGCCATGTGAAGTTGTGCCTGGGGGGAATTACTTGCAAGTGTTTGAAATGCTTTTTCGCATTGTTGGAGAAGGTTACTTCAGAAACGACATTTGCTGAAATGGGCCTCTGGATTGTCGATCATTATGCGCATAGGTTTTAGAAATTAAAAATGTGTCAAACACAAGCTTTGTTCAACAATTAGAAGATTATAATATTGATGTTTACTTAGTAATAATCTAGTATGTCACAAGCAAATTTTCACAAACACGTGACTTTGAAGAGCAACACCTATCTCTGAATTGTTCCCTACAGTATCGTCTTTTTCCAAACAAACACATTGGTTCTTCTATTACTATCTGTACCCGATGAGTGCATACTTCTAATATGATTGTTGTTTTCAAAAGAACTAGTAGATAAAATAGTCAGGAAAAGAATTTATGCATTTTCCTAAATCTGTAAACTGTTGACAAAAGCTGTCAGGCATGAGAAAAGTTATTTCTACTTGTGTAGAAATAGCATTTTGATGTTATTTAATCGCTCTACTCGTATCAAGACATTGTCCATTGCTGCATACTGGCAAGCTGCATTCTGAGGCCTTTATTATGTGTCATTAATACATTTCTAAACCATGTTTTCTGAAAAAAGACGTTTCTATTGTAGCACTTCCAACTTTTTCACTCGTCTTTCGTCGAGTGATAACTTTCTAAGCAGCGGTTAGCCGGTGAAAACTGGTCACCGGAAAACCATATAACAATGTACATTGGCATTACGTTTCAATGTAACCTGTAAATATATATGAAGCATATATACCAACTTTATGGATTCAGATCGTTGCATATACCTATACTAATGTTGCAAACCTATAGGTTACCAACAGGGGCGTAGCCAGGGCCAGGGCCAGGGGAAGAAGGGGGGGGGGGGGGGGGGCTGATGGGGCTTCAGCCCCTACCGAAATTTTTTCGTGCTGGTATGCACCGCCGACCTAAACAACCACCGGCGCCGGGAATCATTCTGGATTTTGTCTACAATGTCTTTTTCACGCTCGAAAAGACATTTCGGCACGAACATTGCGAACTCGTTGGATTTCCTGGCAACGCCTTGCACCTGGAGTCACATAACGCAAGGTGCCCCATCCGGCCGAGCACAAAGTTTCAAGGGTTTTTCGATAGCGAGCGGGCGCGTTGCGGCATATCACAGCTGCCGCGGAATCTACGGAGCGCGTGGATTTCAATTCCGAAACTTTATGGGTATAAAGTTCTCAAACTTTTGACGCGAAAGGTGCACTGGCATTTCCAAAGGCGTGCTTTAGATTTTCAATTCTGGAACTTTATGGGTTTAATGTTCTTATAAACTTGGGCCAACATGCGCGCACTGGAGCCCTCGTGTCGAAGCCGTTCCAGAAATGGAAGCATGCGCTCGCAATCTTCCACACACACGAAAATACGAAGTATCACCATAACTGTCAGCTGGCAGCTGATAATTTTCTCCAAACATTTTCAGGAAGCACGCCCAATGCGATCGATCAGCTGGACCAGGGCAGGCAAAGTAAGAGAAAACAGAAGAAAATTAACGGCCTATTATTGAGGCAGTTCTTTTTTGCTGGAAACAAGGTCTGGCTCTCCATGTCCATAGGGACAGTGGTCCTATGGATTTAAGCAAAGCCTCCGCTGAAAATACTGGTATTTTGAGAGCGCTTCTTCGCATGCGAGCTGATTATGGAGATACATATCTGAAGAACCATTTGGAAAGTTGCCCCAGTAATGCCTCGTATTTAAGTCCAGATGTACAAAACTAAATTAAAGAAATCTGTGGTGAAATTATCAAAGAAAGCCTACACGCCAAAGTAAACGCTGCAGGCTGCTTCTCCATACTTGCTTACGAAACGACGGATATTGCTGGAATCGAACAGCTTACTGTTTGGGCAAGGTACCTAAACAAGGATACCAATCACATCGAAGGAGTGTTTTTAGGTTTTAGCACCGGAATAGAGGCCTATCTCATTGCGACAGCAGGTTCTATGTAAACGTGTACAAACTTTTGCAGATTCTAGTCATACTTCCAGTGACCACTGCCAGCAGAGAGAGAATATTTTTAACATGAGATTACTAAAACACTACTTGCGCTCTACAATGTCTGAGGAACGCAGGTTAGGCTGGCGTTTCTATACGCCCACAGAGATGTCGGCATCAACGTGTCCGAAGTCATTGACCACTTCGCTAAACTTCCCCGCCGAGTGAAGTTTGTCCTTTATAACGAAGAAGCAAAAATCAATACAAGTAGAAAGCTCTGTTCCTTCAGGTCCATAAACTCGTAATTATGAAAACGTATGACTGTTCATCAGCTTTTAAACCGCAGAAATTTTCACCGTTTATTCTAACAGTTAGCATCATGATCAAAATTATCATGCGAAAACGAAAATTACGAGGACATAAATAACCAATTTTGACCGACCTTGCTCATTGAAAGCCCGGCCCACGCGGCGTTTCCCAACAAACACACTCGGATATTGGGTAGTTTAACTTGCCGCATCATCTGTGGCTTTCGTTTGTCCTTTCCTTTTTATATGTCTGCTTTTACTTCGTTTTTGAACCGAAGGAATATCCTTCTTTAATATTGGATGCAGAATATTTGTTGCCGCTCTGCAGGCCAGTTATATTGCACATTTTCGTACTGATTTCTGCATTATTCCATCTATTATTCTACCCATACGGATCTGTCGCGACCGCCGCATGGCCCAAGTACATATCACGATTTCTGCGATCATAGTTTGGTTCTTGCCTGGGTCGTCTGTCTTTCTATGCGCAAAGTTTACTATCTGGTGACGCGCAACATATTAGTTTGTCTTAGTTCATGCATTATATACAGTGACGTTTGCTTAAATACGTATATTTACTGGAGACTTAGACGTATATTTAAATATATTGTTGCGAGGCTTTTGTGTATACAAGCAGTGAACTTGTTTCCAGCGACAATTTTTGCCCTTATCGGAATTGATCTTCGCATTTCTATGTATATTTTGCAGAACTCCTGCTTTTTATATGTACTCACTCTTTCGCTATAATCTCGGTGTAATTACAATACATGACCGGTAACCGCTGCTCCTGTGCAATCTATTGCAACGAAAGACAGCGTCATTGAGGTTTTTCCCTGGCCGTTGCATATGTACAATAATGTAAACAATGTTATTGAATGACAAAGTTTCATCAAAATATGTCCTCAACGTGTTCTTTTCATGGCCTTTACGTTTTTCATATCAGCTGCATGCACTGCTTTGCTGGTTTCGAACTGATATAGTCCTATAGTTCGTGTGCGATTTTATTTATTTAATATATAGACAAAAAAACGCGGTAGCATTGATATAAGTCATTTCTGACACAATTTTTGGGACATACGAATATATTCTTTTATGAAAAAAATACATATTTTACTTGACAGTGCGTAGTGTTCAATAATTTCTTTGCAGCATCTAATATACAAAGGCAACGGCAAGGCAGTTACTATTCGTGTATTTGATCCCTCGACAAATTCCATAAGGAGGAGGCCCCCGAACAAAATTTCTGGCTACGCCACTGGTTACCAGGTAATTCTTAAAATAGAGGCATACTAGGATTTGAAAATGTGCACCTATAGTAAGAGTTACCCAGCTTAGAGTGTGCGCCTCGGTAAGGCCAAATGAAAACGCGCCAAGCGTCTCAACTCACTCGCTTGCCCGCGAGGAGTTCATAACTCGGAGGACCGCTCAGCGGCGTTCAGTTGAATATTAATACTGTAAGCGCTAACTGTGCAGCTCATCATCGTCTTCATTTGTATATACCCATCCTCATAATCATCATCATCATTTGTCGGCTTGGTGCTCGTTGGCTGTCTCGCGCTGTGTTGAAATGCAAGAGCTCCGCCTTCGTCCCGGGCGTCGTCTTACAAGTGGTGGAGCGTGCGTTGATTTCCCCGTCCTCTTGCTCTATACCGGTCATCCCTGGAGCTCCACTCTGGTCGACGGTTGTGCTCACCAACACCAGTCATGGCACAAACCAACGCATCCACTGGTGCCACCACCACGGCTCAGCCAGCTGGACCTATTTGGTCCATCACCGCACCGCAACGTGACCCTCAGGTATTTTCTGTCCTTCGTGGCGAAGACGTGGAAGTCTGGCTTGACCATTACGACAGGGTGAGCGCTTGCAACCATTGGGACGAGGCACACAAGCTCCGCAATGTTGCTTTCTACCTGAGGGAGGTCGCCCAAGCATGGTTTTTCAACCATGAACGCGACTTCCCTGATTGGTCAGCATTTACTGCGATATTCGGCACATCTGCTGGGTGCTCCGAAGTAGCGAAACAGAAGCTCACTACCCGCATCCAGGGAGCCGAGGAATCTTATACTTACATTGAACACGCTCTGGCTCTCTGCCATCGCGCTCAGAGTGGCATGTCCAAAGTGGAACGTATCCGCCATATCCTGAAGGGCATCAATGCCTTTAACGCTCTTGCAATTCAGAGCCCCAATTCAGTTAGTGACATCATCACGACATGCCAACGCTTTGCCACGATCTGCTCCTTTCGTCTTCCACGCGCCTCCTGCGACGCTCACCTTACCGACGACGAATTGCAAGCGCTCATCCGCATCATTGTGCGAGAGGAGCTTTACGGCCATGCTCCGGCCAACACCGTCATTGCGTCTGCGCGCTCCTCCTCCCAATTTGCGCGAGATCATTAAAGAATAACTGGCGTCCATGACAAGTGTCACCTATTCCCGGTCCCCTGCGCCTGTTTGTGCACCTTCTTACGCCGAGATTGCTTCGCGGCCTGCGGTACAAGTTCCATCTGCACCTGCTGCCGTTGTCTGCGACCACCTGGCCTCGATGGCAGCGAAGGCCCCCGTGAAACCATACGACTCTACCTGGCGCCCTTCCTGCCCAGTATGTTTCTACTGTGGCATACGTGGTCATATATCTCGTTTCTGCCGCCGGCGGCAACAAGATAAACGACGTGGCTATTCCACCTATGAGAGCGACTATGTGCCCAGATCTGACACCTACGTTCCACGACCCTATATATCCTCCTCACGTTGCTCGCCCTCACCTCCGTTGTCCCAAGGCATGTCCCGGTCTTCTCGTCGTCGTTCGCCGTCACCGTTCCGCCGTACTTCATCGCCCTTGCGTCCTGCCTCCAATTCTTTCGACAACCATTCGGAAAACTAGACGCTGCAGTTTTTGGAGGAGAAACTGCTTGTTTGCGATCTGTCCCAATTCCTCCTGCTCGCCCGACTAATTTACTCTCTGTTTGTGTGGAAGGTGTTTCTGTCGACGCTCTTATAGACACTGGCGCCGCCATCTCTGTTATTCATCGCGAACTATGCTTCCGTCTACGAAAAGTGCAAACTCCGTATGTTGGTCCGGTCTTATGTGGCGCCAATGACAGTCCGATTTACCCTACCGGACAGCGTACTGCTCGTGTCCTCGTCGACGGAATTCGCCATCATATTCAGTTTACTGTGCTTTCCTCGTGTGCTCATCCGATCATCTTAGGCTGGGATTTCTTGTCAGCTGCATCTGCTGTCATTTCGTGCGGACAACCACTTATACATATTACGGACACCGAGCTCTCTGACGCTGCCGATTCCTCGCCGCCCCACCTTGTCACAGCGGCAGATTTTGTTCTTCCGCCCGGCCAAGCCCGCAACCTCACCATTAGATCTGGCGAAAATATCGACGGCGACGCAGTGGTTTCCCCTTCTCAGCGCTGCATTTTTCTGGGAATCGCCATCGCTTCTAGTCTAGTGCGTTTCTCACGCGGCTGCGCCAGTCTGACCGCCTACAACACGACATCAGAGCCACTTCTGCTGCCGGAGGGGTCCACTGTTGCCATGCTTATCGACGCAGCACCAGTATGCGTCGTCACTGTTTCGCCTGTCTCCTCCTTCGCCGAGTGTACGCCCACGGACGGTTCACCCAGTGCTCTCAGGGCGACTGTGAGTTCAGATCTCAGCCCAACCTAGACTGATGCCTTGCTGACCATCTTAAGGAAACACCAAACTTGCTTTGATGTTCGGATGGCTTGGGTCAAACAACCGTGGCCGCTCATCGCATCGAAACAGACGGATCCCGCGTCATTCGTCGCCGCCCTTACCGTGTATCGTCTGCTGAACGCAAGGTTATTGAAGACCAAGTCAACGACATGCTCACGCGGAACGTTATAAGGCCTTCAGCAAGCCCTTGGTCGGCTCCTGTTATCCTAGTTAAAAAAGTACGGTTCGGTACGCTTTTGCGTCGATTATAGGGCACTGAACAAAATTACCCGTAAGGATGTCTATCCTATGCCTCGTATTGACGATGCTTTGAACAAGGTGCTGAATACTTTTCGAGCCTCGACTTGCATTCTGGATATTGGCAGATCCCGATGCATGAGCCCGATAAAGAGAAGACGGCGTTTGCAACACCTGAGGCCTTTTCGAATTCAATGTAATGCCTTTTGGTCTGTGCAAGCATCATCATTTGTGCAATGTATCATCATCAATAATAATAATCATATTTGTCGGGTTATTGCTCGTTGGCTGTCTCGCGCGTGTGTTGAAATACCTGCTCTGCCTTTGTCCCGGGCGTCGTCTTCAAAACTTCTTATTTCATACACTCATTTTTTTACACATGACGTGGCGCCACCTCCTACCCATGTCGGCGTCGTCACGTGCCTAATGACGCACGCACTATAGGCCGCACGTTTAGTCAGCCAGATGGCTGCGACGTGACGTGAGCAATGGCGCGTGCCCTAGACAACCTTTAGCCCCGTGGAGCCACCGTGGTGTCGGGGAAGCGTGCTCGTCTCGCACCGGTAGGCCCAGGTTCAATTACCACCCAGACCGAATTACAACGCCGGGATTTCGCGTGATGGGACATTATAATGCTTTCGGATTAAAATATAAAGTCAGCTTACAACGATGATACAGAAGTAGTAGATATTTCACAAGCATACTGACACGTGTACTTATTTATGTTCTCCGGTGACCGGTTTTCACGGCTAACAAATGTTAAACGTGGCGCAGGACGCGCCTGCATGAATCGGAAGTTTCTCGAATGTTATCGATGGTTCTATCCGTTGTCTTTTGTCACCGAACCTTGTGTAAACTGATTGTATGCACGACGCTAATTGTGTAGTGCTTTCTGGAAGGCACGTGGGCTTCAGCGATTACGCTGGAACCTTCAACGAGTCATGTATAAAAGCGACGTGCTTGACCCGCTGATCACATTTCGACGATCGCCGACTGTGTTCGCCGCTATCGTTGTGCTTTGAAGGTCACTTGCTTTAGGGGCACAAATTGCCCAATAAAGAGTGTTTCATCATTCACAGTTTTGCTACTGTGTCCTTGACCGTCACTACACCGTGACAATATTGCTCGCATTCAGAAATCTTTCAGGGGTCATTAGCGCTCGCCTTGGCAGTGGCCATGAACCTGTTCGTCGTTGAAAGGCGCCTTCTTGCTATCATATAATTTGTGTGTGATCAGTTCATGCAAATGGTTCTAACGTAGCGACGGGGTTGGGAATCACAGGCAAGGCTTTTTCAGCACATGAACTGCATTGTGACCACCTTGAAACTAACTATAGAAAATTATAATCTTATTGCATAGAAGTGTGCTCGCATACGTGGCGAGAAGACTACAGAAAAAATTTGTGGAAAGGTTAAATTTTTATAACGGCGGAAAACACGAAGGACAAGTGTGAGTTTGGTGCCGGCACTGGCACGGATAATAAGTTGCCACGCGAGTTTCATTCCCGGTCGCTACACGGCTTTGTTATCACGTTTCATCGCGCTGAGCAGAATTTCCACTTGACAATATCAAGACCAGAAATGTTTTGGCGGCGGGGCTAATTTTTTGGGTGGGAGCCTCAGTCAACAGAAAATTTCCTATGCTGTCAGTGATTTTGTAATACAAACGATATCACTAGCAATATAGTGGAGTATCGACTCTCCGGCTCATAACTACCGTGCTCCGCTTTTAGGTAAATTAGAGACCAAGTATGCATGTATTTGACGTAATAGCCGCGCATTACGCCATCGGAAAGCCTCTTCCACTTGGAGCCTCACTCAAGCTATTGCATTTTCCGCTCCTGCTTCGTTTATCATTTCAATTTTTCTTTGCTTTTAATCTCTCGCCCTTCACTTCACTTGGAGCAGATGGTGCGCAGAAGCATAAATCAAGTGCACCCTGCCAAGTTCTTATGCTTAGTCAGCAGTTGGGAAAGAACTTGGACGTGCTCAGGTTGCAGTTTCCAACAGCGCGGCAACAAGAGAAAAAATACTTCGGCGTATGATTTTTATCCTACTCAGAAGTCTTAGTCGGATGTCTCACCGCTAGTGCCGTCATTGTAGAGTGTACAATTCGCACATCAGGTGCTAACTTAGACTTTAACGATTTGCCTCATCTTGTTCCAATTTCGTCCAGTTCGCTCGAGAGTCATTGTGTTTAGTTGACGCAGAAATATGCTTTTTTGACAAAATATTATTCGGGTAATTGAAAAGCGACGCTAGAATCGCAGTAAGAAAATAATTATAAGCTGCAGTGGAGCTGATGAGTTATCTACCGACCCACTTCCGCGTGTTTCGTTTTTTTTTTTTTCGTGCAATATATTTATAACGCATGCAGAAAGAATGTCTTATACTGTGTGATGATAGGCAAGCTGTCAAAAAATATATTACAAATAGATTTTTTTTCGGTGAAATCTACAGAAAAAACAAATCCATATCCGCGAAAAATGCCCTTTTCTGCCTGTTAATTCCGGCTTGTTATTATTTTTCCTTCTTGTGCGGAAAACAAATTTATAAAAAATATTCGTTCTTGCAAAGTGGGAATTTCGAGGGAAAGTGCCCGTGATATGCACTGCTTATAACTGCTGTCCAGAATTTTAGCGTGGAGAATCCGAAACGATTTTGGGGCAAGGTTACAACCTTCAACAGGATCAAACTCACAGAAGCGTTGATCGCACCATAACGCGATCTAACAGCCCTTAAGGAATCAGGTAAATCAATCACTGAGAAACCTGGAAATTTCGCGTTTGAAGTTCTTGAGCAGTTTAGGATATGGAAGCTTTCACTGAAATGTGTGCGCACATGTTTCAACGCTGAGCGCCGTATTGTGGATCAATAGAATGTAATATTCGAGCATTTTAGTGGCTGGATCGTAGCTCTGGGAACCAATGATAGCTCTCGATGAGATATATGTATGTTAAGGTCAGAAAACACAGATACTAGCCCTGTTATGCAGCGCTCTGGGCCCGTATTCACAAAGCCTGCAGTTCGCACGCTATGAAGTGGTCATAAGAACCGTCGCCATGCAGTCGCAAGAGAGAGATAACGGGATGGGAAATGCAGGGAGGTTAACCGAACAATATTTGGTTGCTACCCTGAACTGGGGGAAAGGTAAGGGGAAATGAAAGACGGAAGAACAGCGGAGAGAAAAGAAAAACAACAAAAAAGGATAGGGAAAGTTGTGAACGTCATGAGAACTACGGTCTCTCCAATAGCGTTCAACTACAGTTCTACAACCATTCTATTCAACTACAGTTCTACATAGCGTTCAAGGTACCATCCAAGTCTGGCGAGGATCATTCGTTCCATCACCTTCCCAATGCAAACTAACCAGCGCAATTGGGGGCCATGAAGTAACCTCGAGAGGAAACTTGCCAGGTTTGAGCGGAGCCGCAAGACAGACGCATAAAGCGCCCGGAAATCGTTAAAATGGATGAAAAATAGCTAGTCGAGACCGATGGGATCCAACAAAGAGCAACTTCGTCGTCGTCTCCCACGCAGTCACAATATCGTGCATAATATTACCAAAGGCGGCCGGCCGATGACAAACATTCCTTACAACGAAGAGCTTTGTAATTCAACCCCTGATAATTCACAACCAAAAAAAGGCACATTCCAAAGCTCAGCCAGAAGGCCCAACGTCGCAGGCCTTTCGAAAATGGCGAACGATTATCAATTTGTTAAATGTAATACGAACAGTGATCACGGATGACGTGTGCGTATTGCTCTGATGAAAGGCAATGATAAAACCGAAACGAAAGCCAAGGGGGGATGGTGGCAGAGGTGGTGGTGGCGGTGTTTCCAGTGAGTTTTTTTTTTTTTTTCTGCAGCTCAGGAAGATCTATCGCCATGTGTCCTTCAAGTCAGTGTCTCGCGTAAATGTTAAGCAGATGGCTCACCTAGCGCGCTACTTACGGTCCTTGCAGGAAATGAAAGGACTTAAGGGTAGCTTTTAGATCTTATCGCCTTGTAGGACAATGCTGCTGCAACGATTGGCAACACAATGACCAATTTGAACATCTGCACTGCATATCTAGTGCACGCCTTACCGCTAGTCATATTGTCCTTAAAGACAAATGAATTAAGAAACAATATTTAACAAAATATGCAGGAAAGTCAGTCTCTAACTGACCAGAGTTCAGAATATTTTACTATGGGCGATTTTTTTTTTTTTTTTTGCAGACGATAGAGGATAAGCTCATTGAATTTCGCAACGGGGGCATCGATAAACTGTCACTTTCATGACCATACGTCATTTTCAGAAACCCTCGTAAAGTCGTTTTCTAAAGGCTTTATGCAGGACAAGTTGCTCTACGCTGTTATAGTTCGAACTGCGACTTCGACGGTATACACTTCGAAACCTGCCTTCGCTAGGAAGACTTCAAGAAATAGTTTAATAATGGTTAACGGTTCGCCTGCAATGTTAGTATAGACAAGTAACCAGCTATTCCGCATCCGCAGTTTGGCTGAAAGGGACACTAAAGGCAAATATTATTTCAACGGGACTGTTAAATATGTTACCAGAAACTCGAAACGCTTGTGTCGTGCCAAGAAAAGACTTGTTTTAAGAGAAATTGCGTTTCAAGCGTCCGCGTACCTCTAAGACAATTCAAATCGCGCGCCCGAGCGAGGAGTGGTGACGTCATGGCCATATCGTGATGTTGTGCCACCGGTGAGCACCCGCAAATGGCACTATGGCTTTTTTTTTTTTTTTCGGCCAGATACATAGCCAAGACAGAGCCGACGGCAGTGCGAAAGCGGAGTATGGCGGATATCCACCATAGCGGAAGGTAAAGCGCGCGCCGAATTCTGAACACGGTGATCGTCGACGCTCACCAACTAGTTGACGACCCTGACACCGACACATTGGCTCGCGATGCTGGGCTCGATTTTAGTGATTTAAGCTGCGATGGGCGTGACATGCTGCTGAGGGCTCGCGCTGCCGGCGTCGTTGCTACTACGACGGCGCCCTCGACACCGGCTCTTCCGAGCGCGAAAGCAGCGAGGACTCCTGCAATGCGACATCGGGCGACGAAGCTGGTCACCGTCTGGACGTGCCGTCGCGACTTCAAGCTGCTAGCAAATTCAAGTGCGAGTTTAGCGAGCTAGCAACACCAGCGCAGTCATGGAGGAATTCCACTATGAGCGCAGTACTACGCGATAACGAAACTTATGAAACTCGAAAGCGAGCGTGGCGCAGAGTCGATCGAAAACGAAACCTTTGACCGCCCACGTCGTTATCAAGTGTAACGCTAACTAAAAAGGTACTTTTTCTAAGAATCTAATAGAAATAGACAGTAGCATTTTTTTTTCGTCTTAAATCCAACGAAACAATCTTGTTTAATACGAGTGGTTGAGTACTAGTGACTTTTTTTTTTTTTTTTGAGTGCCTTCGTTATCGGGTATACCCGAATGTCCCTGGGGAGTCTCTTATCATGTCCTGCATTTACCTCAAATTTCTCGATACAAAGCTCTGTCCCGATATATTGAGCCCTTAGACTTCTAGAGCATTACTCTATCACTTTAGCTTTTCG
This sequence comes from Dermacentor silvarum, assembly GCF_013339745.2. Taxonomy (NCBI): domain Eukaryota; kingdom Metazoa; phylum Arthropoda; class Arachnida; order Ixodida; family Ixodidae; genus Dermacentor; species Dermacentor silvarum. Next base: position 112,287,062 of record NC_051154.1, read on the forward strand.
ACCTTTTTATTTGACTTAGTGTCCTTTTAAATTGGGATTTTTTGACGGAGTAAATTTACGAAGTTTCGGTCGCGATCGACTTTGTCATTTATGTCATGGTTGCTCAGCTGTATAACGGATCCTCCGGAGCTGCCACGTGCCCATTTGTTTCTAGCGGCCGTGAAACGTACTCTGTGCAGGCTCCTTGTCTGTCCTTGACGTGAATTGCGTGCGCATCGTCATCCCCGCCTACTTTCATTGCGAACCGAATGCTTGACCGCCGCCATCGCTTCATGCCTACTGCGTCCAGCGGGCTGACTTCCTTCTACTCGGCCATTATTCATAGACGCCTTTTTCACGATCGCTACGAATGCGTGATGAATTCATCGGCACCCTCCCACTTCGCACTCTGGCGTTCTGTCTTTTTTTTTTTTTGAGTGAGTGAGTGAGTGAGTGAGTGTGAGTGAGTGAAATAACTTTATTACAGGTCCGGCGAGACGCGAACTCGTCGCGCACCCGGCTAGTCCCACGTCGGGGCCGGCAGGTCTAGTCCCCGGCCCGGGCGCATTTTCTCGACGCAAATCCGGGCTCCAATATTGGGCGCTTGTAGCTGATGACCATTGAAGTATAGCAGGGTCGGGTACGGGACAGAACAATTGGTAACTTTCTCCTGCCAAGTACAATCAAAAGAAATTGAGTGCGACGTGGTCCAGATTTTTGGATGGAATGGGATGGAATGGAATGGAATGGAATGGCATGGCATGGCATGGCATGGCATGGCATGGCACGGCATGGCACGGCATGGTATGGCATGGCATGGACGGACGGACGGACGGACGGGCGGATGTTATTCCTCTGACATTTCTACTTTTGGTTCTTCCTTTCTTTCTTTACTTCTTTTTTCGTTTCGTAGTCGCTGATGTTTATTTTTTGGTGTTCGTATAGTTGGCCCTTGTGTGGGCCTACTTTCCCCACATCCCATAGCTTAATTCAACAATAACAACAATAATTATCAATCAATCAGTAATTAATGTATTTATTTGTTTAGTTAGTTACCGTGCCCAGCACTATAGGGGCTAAGTGCTAACATACGCATACATTAACAAACAAAAAAATACTGTACGGAACTATACGTACAAAAAACACAATGAATAAAAAAAACAATTATGAAAATAACAGTGTACATACAATAAAGCGCAAGGCAAATACAAAAGAAGAAGGAGAAAAGCAGTTGAACAATGTGTGAAACTATACAACAACAACGCAAAGTTCGGAAATAACAATCACTGTCAGCTGTGAAAAATATCAAGATCATGAAAATAAACGTTACAGAGACTCACTATTCTGGGGCAGTTGAGAGTTGGTAATGACAGCAGGGACATGGAAAGGTCTACATTCTCTGGGACCTTGCACTGAATACGAAACAATCATACAACTGAGGAGATTGGGACAGGTATGGATACCATGAGAAGTTTGAAAGAAACAGAAGGTAAGCGCGATTATGTCGGCAGTGAAGTAAGGGCAATGTCAATAACCCAACAGTGTTTGAGCAAGGTCCAGTGCCCGTGTTAGCAAAGTGGTCATGATGGACCCGATCTATATGTCGCTGCTGGATCTAGAAATACCATTCCAGATGACTGACGCCGCATTCGAGTTGAGGAAGAGAGATTGCTGTGTACAACTTGCGGAAAGGTGTTCAAGAACTGAATTCCCTCGATAGTCTGGAAACAGAGCCCAGAGAGTGCATACCTCGCAATACAACGCCTTTAGCGTGAGCAGAAAAGTGTAAGGTTTTATCAAAAAGCACAACGAGATCATTGGTCTTACAGACATTACAGAATGGTACAGAATCTACAGAATAAGAAGAAAAAAATGCTTGCTGTTTTGTGAGTGAAAGTCATGACGTTGTCTTACCAGCATTCAAGGTGAGGTTATTATCTTGACCCGCCGCGGTGGCTTAGCGGCTATGGTGTTGCGCTGCTAAGGACGACGTCGCGGGATCAAATGCCGGCCGTGGCGGCCGCATTTCGATGGGGGCGAAAGGAAAAAACGCCCGTGTCCCGTGCATTGGGGGGCACGTTAAAGATCCCCTGATGCTCAAAACTAATCCTGACTCCCTCACTACGGCGTGCCTCATAATCAAATTGTGGTTTTGGCGCGTAAGCCCCAGAATTCGATTCAGGATCAATTCAGGTTATTATCTTTTGCACTATTTATGAAAAGAAAACAGGTCAGACTGCAGGATGCGACAGTCATCACAGTATGAATTTCTTAGAAATCTTGATTTTCATCGGCATACAAGGAAAGAAATTCTGATAGCGGAAAGAACTTCATGAATTAAAAAATGTTTTAAATGAGGGGTCTTAATACGGATCCTTGAGGACGCCGCTTTTACGTACAAACAAACGTTGGTCATTGACATAACATGACATGATTTTATCAAGAACATAACTGCGCTACAGATTGACACTGTCGAGTCAACCAAATATAATAATAATAAAATAATAAATATAATAATAATAATAATAATAATAATAATAATAATAATAATAATAATAAAAAATAATAACTAAGCAGGTGCTAGTGATGTTCACTAAGCTAGGAGTGTTCTTTTGCCATTATATGTGGCAGTAACGATGATTCCCCGTGCATTTCAGTAAGCTGTTGTGAGTATGATGAATATTAGCGTCCAACTTGCGCAAATTTGAGCGTTTAGCGTCAACTGAAAATTAAGGAAAATGGAGAGAGTAAACGCTGCCTGCGCTTTGTGCCGGTAATGGCTTACGTACGCATAAATGTCACTCCCATACTTTTCCGTACTGCTCCTATACACTTCATATACGATATATCACCCCAGCAAAGTGCGAGAGTAATGGTGACGTTTCTTTGAATTCCTTGCGAGTCGACCCATGCGGAACGCCCGACTGAGAGTATACAACTCATAAAACTTTAAGAATATTTCCAGGTCTTGAAACATACCTTTATTGGTCAATCGATGTCATTTGTTTTAATGGTACACTTGCCCTCTCACGCTACTTTTAATCAACTCCTTTGAGTGACTTTTACTGAACGCCAAGCCGATTTCTCAATAAGATTTAAACTTTATTCGAATGGCTCAGTATTATTTCAGACTCGTAAGCAGGGTTAACAGTAAAAATTTTGCGCCATGCAGTGATCGAGGCTGAGTACTCAGTTCGTGATCATTCAAACAAATTGAAACAGGAGACTTGGCTGCTGCATTATGATTACGACTGCCCCTTTGCCATTGTTTAGCGTTAAAAGTTATTCCGTGGTGTGGTAAATAAGATTGTTACGTCAGTAAATATTATCATCATTCCATTGCTCGAGAAGCTGCAAACCCTATGTATGGCACAACGCAATGTATGGGCTGCGTACTGAGGCGTGTAAGAGAGACGCCACTTCCGCCATTCTTCGGCGATGCTCTTCGAGGAACGCATATGCGCTTGCGAGGTGGCATACCTTCAAGCTGAGAGCATGGAACCAACACGAAGTGCAAGAATAGCTCGGCGGCTCGGTTGAATGGACAGTGAGATTGAGTAGATATTGTCTCAAGCCGACTTCCCCGGATGGCAGAAACTTTGTAGGTTTCTGTCATCGGTCTTCGCCTAAACTTGCATTTACAAACATTTTGTGCCGACTTGGACAATCTGCCAATCCCCTGCGACACCGGTGTTCTATATAAACGGTTAAGCATGCCTTGTTAGAATTCTCAGCTTATAGAAATGAATTTTTTTAATGCATTAGCATTCTTATGGTGCTTCACGCACTTTCCGGGGTTGGGTTTTTATAATCTAGCCGTTTTCCCGCCTACCTGGGTCACTGGGTAGTCCTTGGTCGACTGAGTAGCGCATCGGGCTGCTGTGCTGAGGTAGTGGTGGTGGTGTTGGTGGTGAAAGCCTTTAGTGCACATTAAAGAGAGTGTGGACCGCCTAGTGGGAACGGAACCTGCATACTAGGTGGTGTTCCTAGTTCGGGACCCGATTGGTCGAAGCCGCCGTCCTGGCTCTCTGGACCAAGGCCCTTTGGGCTTGAAGGTCTGAGCAGCCAAACAGGGCCGCCCCCCAGTCCTCTCTGTTTGGTGGGGTTAGGCTGAATTTTGTTGGCAGGCTCGTACCATTGTAGGTATCTGCTACTCGCCACAGTACCTTTCTTCCAAACATATCATTACGTACTCGCGAGGGGCGTGCCCAACTACGCGCCGCATGGATCACACCTCTGGCAGAAAGAATATTGCCTGCAGCATCAACAAATCGGATACTCCGACAAAACATATTGTCCGGACTCCTGGTCACCAGGATCTAGAGGAAATGAGGCCGCGAATGCAGCTGCCCGAGCACTCATCTCCCGGTACCTCCCGCAGACTCCATGTACCAGGATAGGTCCAACAGCTCACCAGATAAGAGAAATTCTAGATTACTATAAAGATAGTCATCGCCGATATCCTATGCCCGTTAAGGGGCTCGGGCGGGCGAATGAACCGTGCTCCTGAACTTTTCACAACACGATGTTATGGCCGGCTGTTTATGAAACATTAGAACTAGATGTCCTTTCACCTAGTTCCTCCCATTATGATCCCCGATTGTGACCCTCTTTCTTCACCTCTTCCCCTTCCCTTACGTATAGTAGCAGGCCATGCTCCATATTCCGGCCGACCTCTCTACATTTTCACATCAATAAACTACTTCTTCTTCTTTGACATCATGGTCACCGGCAGGTGCTGAGGGAGCAGGGTTCAAACCAACCGTCGGACCAACCTGGTCACTGAGTGTGTGGCAATGTGTACATATGAACAAACCTTAAGTTCACACCGACACGGGTCACTGTAGATTGCGGGACTGGTAGGTACCGCTGTTCATGAAACTCTTTGACGCCAACTTGGTGACTATGTGGTGCCGCTCGTCAATGAACGTCTTTGACGACAACTAGCTGCCTGCCACTGGGATGTGCCGCTCTACAATGACGAAAAACATCCCTTAAATTTATCCGATGGTGAGCGGAATCGAACCCATATGTCACAAGGGTTCCACGAAGAACAGCAACCGGACGCTTTAGCAGGTTGGGCCAGAATGGACTGGCTATGTGTTGTTTTCAATGAACGTCTTTCACACCAACGCTTTACGCGAGCTGCGCCATGAATGCGCTGGGTGTGTGCCGCTCTTCAATGAAACTCGATCGCAACTTGAGTCGCCCACTATGTGCCAAGGATGTGTGGCAAGCGAGGGAACAATTCAGGCACCGGTGCGCCACGCTTCTCGTCTTGGAGGCCCCGCGCGGACTTCTCGGCAGCGCCACTAGACGGCGCAGCGGGTCCTGAAAAGCGCGAGAGAGGCCCGGTTTCCGCATGACACGTTTCCAAGCGCTCGCACGCACCCGGCGCGCCACTCATTTCGGAGGCCACGCGCAAGCTTCGAGGCTGTGGCGCTAGATGGCGCCGAGGGTTCTTGGACAAGCTCGAAAGAGTCCCGCTGCAGTACAAGCCTCATGCGTAACTGGTTTCGACACTGGCAATAGACTGTGTCGCTATATTGATTCAGTGCTAAGCGCATTACCGTCGACAGTTACCGTGAGACGCGTTCTGCCAAATTTTTGTGAAACCAAATGAACAAAATTAGACAGGCACCACTGAGGCTGAGAAGCATTAGGTCCTATCGTGTACTTCTAGGTAGCGGCAGGCTTTAGCTTTTTGTATATCTTCGGGATATCGACTTGCTTGACAAGCTTTAGGAAATGCTTTGGGAACACTCAGAATGAACTTCATTTTCACACAGCCTTATACGGCATGCAACACATCAAACATCATTTTGTCCATATTTATCACACCTTTTCTTTTTCTTCCGCGCTCTCTCTTTTAGAGTTTTTCAGTCCCTCTTCCCCTCCCCCATCCCGAGCAGCATGTGGCCGACTTTACACCCACCAGCGGGATTCTCTGCTTTTAACTAGAGAGCTTTCTCTGCCGCTCTTTCCTTTAAAATATAATAGGCCGATATAATCATTTTAGCGCGATCTATCCCTCTTAGAGACCGATTTTGGGCATAAGGAGACTGCTCACGGTTCGGGACATTGATGGAAAGCGGTGAGGGATAGAATTCAAGTAGAATTGTTAAAGTATTCTAGTCTAGGTCACTACTACCGAGAGCAGAGGTTCAGGTATGCCCGGAAACGGCGCAAATTATAAGGTGATGTACCGCCCGTTTTCATATCCCTGAAGGGCTCCCTCCAACGTCATTGCGCGATGACGTACAATGGTATATTTCATTGTTTATCACTCGAAAATAGTACGTTATGTTCGAAAATAAGGAAATATAAGTCTGGGAATTTTCGTAGGCTACATCAGCTGAAGAAAGCGGAAATTCGCGAGAAGATAGCGAAGCCTACGACGTCATGCGACCACGTCAGGAATTTTTACAGTGAACTTTATATTGCGATTATAGATGCCGTAGACAATGTCCACTCCAAGAGTGTGCTCAGAGTGTCGCCCATAATTTATTGAGAAAATTATGGGAGCTAGCAAAATGAAATTTGGAGTGATCGCTGGGCAAGTATATGGGTAGTACATGGCAAAGTTTGAAGTGTAGGCACTAATTAGGCTCGTTAATTAAAAATTACGAATTTTGTTAACTGAACTTCGTAGCGCTCAACAGAACATCGTTTCAGTACAATCCGGTGTTCTAGTTGAAGATGGGGGGGGGGGGGGGGGGGGGGGGGGGGGGGGGGGGGGGGGGAGGGGGGGGGGGGGGGGGGGGGGGGGGGGGGGGGGGGGGAGGATTATTAAATTTGAGCCAATTGGGTTATTCGCGATGCTTGTCAGGAAACCATAACGTTTCCTGACATAAACTTACAAAGTGCCATCGGAAGCTTACAAACGATGCTTCGAGAAGGTAATTAATTTTTGATGCTGTAAAACTGTTGCTGTAAGCAAACGACTGAACAGTACTGCTAAAACTAAACTAAAATCACATACGAAAGAATTTATGCTCAACATAAGCCGTGACAGCTGAACGCTCGAGAAAGGATAGCGTCAGTGGTTTTTTCGCAGAGATAAGTAGATAGTTCGCGTGAGTTTCCGTTAAACTAAGACTTTCTTTTCGAATTTCGTGAGTTCTGAAAAAACGCTGTGTCAGGTTAGGTCAGATACTGGTTATTCTGCAGGCTACTTCAGCTGATTTTATAAATTGCCGGATGGTTGTTCCCGCACGCACGTAGAGTACCGCGCCTTAGAAACGGGCTGCGCGGATCGCTTTTAGTAGTGGTATATTCTACAGATTTCTTTTTTCTTCGACGTATTATGTAAGGGTATGTCTAAGGCTGCGCATGTCTCGCACGTGTATCTAGAACACGGCAGCATTTGAGTTTCATTTAGTGCGTGGAAATACTTATAAATAAGCGCGAATCTTCTTGTAGTCTTGAACAAGTAATTTGCGCAAGTTTTTTGGTTTTAGTTTTTTAATGTGTGAGTCGCACGCAAGAGTTTTGACCGCAAAATGAATGCGAGTCTGATAGTACATCAGTGAAGTCAACGAGGCTCTCAGTGGCACTATTACTTGCGTTAATAGCGGATGTAGAGTACGAACATATGACATTTCAATTCTCAATTTTAGGGTCATTCTGCAGTTAAGTTGGAGGATTTTGGTTTGAATACCTAGACGTGTAGTGTTCTGTTCGATTTTTTTTTAATGTGTGAGTCGCACTTCGGAGTTTTGACCGAAAAATGAGAGCGACTCTGATAGTACACCCGTGAAGTCAACGAGGCTCTCAATGGCACTAATACGTGCGTTAATAACGAATGTAGAGTACGAACAGACAGTTCATGGCGTTGTTCCTGCATATAATATTTCAGTTACCATTTATTAGGGTCATTCTGCAGTTAAGTTGGAGGATTTTGGTGTTGTATACGTAGACGTGTAATGTACTGTTCGATTTCTTTTCCCAGTCCACTACATTTTCGGTTATGGATTGGCGCCTGAACCGGCAAAAGAAAAAAATATCGCCAAGCGCTAGTGGGGCTATACTAGTCAAGGTGCAACCAAATTAGGAAGGCCCACTAAGCTTTAACAAAGTCACTCCCTCACCAGAACAGGAATTGGCCTCCCTGGTGCAGTATTCGGCCACTACCTCCATCATGACGCCTACAATTTACCCATGGCCCTCAGTCTCCAGCGGCTACGGAGCACCTGACCAAGGCGGCGGTTAGACCTGCGACGCGGCAGAGGGTGCTAAGAATCTCTGGATCCGGACAGGCCGCCACTGGAAACTGAACCTGGCAACGTTCAACACTCGCACCCTATCGAGTGAGGCTAGTTTAGCAGGGCTATTTGAAGAATTATCAGGTATTGCCTGGGATATTATTGGCCTTAGTGAGGTTAGAAGAACTGGTGAGGCTTATACAGTAGTGACTAGCGGCCACGTCCTCTGCTACAGAGGTCTTCCAGATAAGAGAGCATTCGGGGTAGGATTTCTAGTCCATAAGGACATAGCGGGCAACATTGATGATTCTACAGCATTAATAGAGGGTAGCAGTCGTCGTAATTAAGCTTAATAGGAGGTATAGAATGAAGGTAGTACAAGCCTACGCACCAACCTCCAGTCAGGATGATGAAGAAATAGAACAGTTTTATGAAGATGTTGAATTAGCAAGGAGCAAGGGCAAACTCAGTATACTGTAGTGATTGGCGGCTTCAATGCAAAAGTGGGGGAAAAAGCTGGCTGGTGAGCAAGCAATTGGTAACTACGGCATCGATTCTAGGAACACTAGAGGAGAGATGTTGGTAGAATTCGCGGAAAGGAATAGGCTCCGAATAATGAATACCTTCTTTAGGAAGCGCAGCAACAGGAAGTGGACCTGGAAAAGCCCTAATGGAAAACCAAGGAATGAAATAGATTTCATACTCTCTGCCGATCCTAGCATAGTGCAGGATCTAGAAGTGTTAGTTAGGATAAAGTAGAGTGACCATAGGTTAGTGAGGTCTAGGATTTCTCTCAATTTGAAGAGAGAAAGAATAAAATTAATCAGGAAGAAACAGGCCAACCTAGACACAGTAAGGGTAAAGGCAGACCAATTCAGGTTGGTGCTCGCAAACAAACAAGCAGCTTTAGAACAGGAAGATAAAGACAACATAGAGGTAATGACTAAAACCGTAACTAGGCTGATCTCAGGAGCATCAATTGAAGTGGGAGATAAGGCACCAAGGCAACCAGTAGGTAAGCTCTCCCAAGGAACAAAGGACCTAATAAAGAAACGGCAAAACATGAAAGTGTCAAACTCGAGAGGTCAGATAGAATTCGCTGAACTGTCAAAACTGATCAACAAGAAAAAAAAGGATATCCCAAATTAAAACGTGGAAAAGATTGAGGAAGAACTAAAATATGGACGCAGCATGAAATCAGTGAGAAGAAAACTTGGCATAGGACAAGGCAAAATGTATGCACTGAAAGATAAGCAGGGTAATATCATCAGCAATTTCGATCACATGGTAAAAGTAGCGGAAGAATTCTATACTGGCCTGTACAGTACCCAGAGCAGCCAAGATACTTTCATTCGAAGTAGTGATGAACAGGATACAGAAGCCCCTTCTATAACTAGTGATGAAGTTAGAAGGGCCTTGAAAGACATGACCAGGGGAAAAGCTGCCGGAGAAGATGAAATAACAGTCGATTTAATCAAATATGGAGGATATATCATGCATGAAAAGCTTGCGGTCCTTTATACGCAATGCCTCACGACTTCAAGTGTACCAGAAAGCTGGAAGAACGCCAAAATTATACTTATCCATAAGAAGGGAGACGTTAGAGAATTGGAGAATTATAGACCCATTAGCTTGCTTTCAGTATTGTATAAAATATTCACCAAGATCATATCGAATAGAATCAGGGCAACAGTTTACTTCAGCCAACCAAGAGAACAGGCTGGCTTCAGGAATGGATCTTCTACGATGGATCATATCCATGCCATCAATCAGGTAATAGAGAAGTCTGCAGAGTACAATCAACCTCTGTACATGGCTTTCATAGATTATGAAAAAGCATATGATTCAGTAGAGATACCAGCAGTCATAGAGGCACTGCGAAATCAAGGAGTACAGGAGGCATACGTGAATATATTGGCAAATATCTACAAGGATTGCACAGCAACCTTGGTTCTCCACAAGAAAAATAGAAATATGTCTATCAAGGAAGGGGTCAGGCAAGGAGACACAATCTCTCCAATGCTACTCACTGCATGCTTAGAAGAAGTATTCAAGCTCTTACACTGGAAAAGTTTAGGAGTGAGGATCAACGGCGAATATCTCAGCAACCTTTGGTTTGCAGATAGCATTGCCCTATTCAGCAACAATGGGGATGAATTACACCTAATGATTGAGGACCTTAACCGAGAAAGTGTAAGAGTAGGGTTGAAGATTAATATGCAGAAGACTAAGATAATGTTTAATAGACTGGCAAGAGAACAAGAATTCAGGATCGCCAGTCAGCCTCTAGAGTCTGTAAAGGAGTACGTTTATCTGGGTCAATTACTCACAGGTGACCCTGATCATGAGAAAGAAATTTATCGAAGAATAAAATTGGTCTGGATGCATACGGCAGGCATTACCAAATCCTGACTGGGAGCTTACCATTGTCGTTGAAAAAAAGTGTACAATCATTGCATTCTACCGGTACTAACATATGGGGCAGAAACTTGGAGGTTAACAAAGAAGCTTGAGAACTAGACAAGGACCGCACAAAGAGCGATGGAACGAAAAATCTTAGGCCTAACGTTAAGAGACAGGAAGAGAGTGGTGTGGATCTGAGAATAAACGGGGATAACCCATATTCACGGTGACATTAAACGGAAAAAATGGAGCTAGGCAGGCCATGTAAGGCATAGGATGGATAACCGGTGGACCATTAGAGTTACAGAATGGATACCACGAGAAGGGAAGTGCAGTAGATGACGGCAGAAAACTAGGTGGGGTGGTGAAGTTAGGAAATTTTCAGGTGCAAGCTGGAATCAGCTAGCGCAAGACAGAGCACAGGGAGAGGCCTTCGTCCTGTAGTGGACATAAATGTAGGCTGCTGATGATGATGAAGCCATTGAAGCATATCGTCCACTTGCTCATTAATCACACGCCGTTATGTGGCAGAAGCGCGATATGGGTGTTCCGCAATGGCGGTTGGGAGCCAGTGTCAATATGATGCGTGACAGCAGACGTCCAGCCCAAGGAAGGTTGCCCGACATCAAAAGAAGAACGAAATTCTTCTAAGATGCGCAGAAGCTGAGAACGCTGAGCTGGGGTGAGGCCATCGGCAATAGATGATTCGAACACCTGTGGGCAAAGGGTCGGACGTAGAGAGAGAACTGAGCGTGTTGTCACGTAATTTGTACGTCGTCAATCACCTCCACATGGCCAAGACATTCGCCTTGAAGCAGCATCACGGGGTATGAGAAGGGGTTACAGACGAAAATAGCGGTGGAGCCCTGTCTGACGTTCACAGTTGCAAAAGGTAGCAGCAGATCTTTTCGAGTATAAAATCGGCCAGACGGAGCAAGTAGGGCGACGGCGTCAGACACGCTGCTGCAGTGCATTGAGACAATCACTGACGAGTTGGGAGGAACGCTGGTGTCGTGCCTGACGAGCAGTTTGTTCGCAAAACAAGCATTATCGACAGTCGTCATATTTGAGATCGGCGACAGTTTTAGTACGGCCCATGCGCAATGAATATCAGCATTGTGGCGGGCGAGAAAGTCCCACCCCAGGATAACTTCGTGGGAGCTCGAAGGAATCACAATAAATTCGATGGCCTATACAACGTCCTCGATGAGAACACGAGCGGTGCACGCCGCTAGCGGATGAATACGCTGTGCGCCTGCTGTGCGGAGGGAGAATCCGGCAAGAGGCGTCGTGACCTTTCGAAGGAGGCGACAAAGCTTTGCGTCCATAACTGATACAGCGGCTCCGGTATCCACGAGAGCATATGTGCGCACACCGTCAACTAACACGTCTATCACATTGGTTGGGCTACGTTGAGGACTTTCGCGTTTCGACGGCGTCGCAGCCCTTGCCTCATGGACTGCGGCGATTAGTTTTCCTCATCCCGAGCTCCGGGACGAGGCCGCATCGGTGATGGGGAGCGTCGGCGTGGAGAAGGTGAGCGGCGGATGTTGGAGACCGGCGGAATGGTGGTGACGCAGCCCGAGGTTCCTCGTCGTAATATGGGCGCGGAGAACCCACCATAGGACTTGGCGCATATGGTGTAGCGCTAGGCGACTGCACGCGACTACAGTGGCGTGCGACGTGGCCTGCGTAGCCGCACGCAAAACATATCGGCCGATTGTCCGCCGTACGCCACCGAGTCGCTGCGGCAGGTCCCATCCATGTGGGAGGACGCGTTGGACGTGGCGGCTGGTGAAGTGATTGCACGGCAGGCTGTTGTCGGGGCATAGCGAGGACTTGGGTACGTGAGAGGTCCCCGTTGAAGGAGTTGTTGAGGGTTGGTGACGACTTCCGCGTAGCTGAGGGCACAGTCGTCGGTATCTGTTGGGGCCTGGCCATGACTTCGGCCTAGCTGTGAGGCGCAGCCGCAGGAACGCGCTGGTGGTGCTCAGGCAGAACCTCGCGCAGTTCTTGCGCTATGACGCAGCGAAGCGGAGGCGCAAAACTCGGCGTTGGCGCGTGTACCGGCTGCGGCTGTGAAAAATCCATTAATGAGATTTGCAGGGCAACTTCCTCGCGGACGAACGCCTTCATTTCTGCGAGCAAAGCTGTCTGGTCGGACATGGCAGCCAAACCGGCGAGGTGTTCGTCACGCGGTAGAGATCGACGGGTCAGTGATCGCTGCCTGCGGAGTTCTTCATAGCTCTGGCACAGTGTGATAATTTCAGCCACAGAGCGAGAACTTTTGGCCAGCAGCATGTCAAAGGCGTCGTCTTCTATGCCCTTCAGGATGTTGCGAATTCGATCAGACTCCGCCATGGTCGAATCGACTTTCCTGCATAGGTCCAGGACATCTTCAATATAGCTGGTGAATGTTTCTCCTGGCTGTTGAGCTCGTTCCCGCAAACGCTGCTCGGTCTGCAGCTTGCGAACAGCAGGGCGATTAAATACATCGGCGAGGGAAGTCTTAAATTCAGACCATGTCTGGAACTCTGTTTCATGGTTATTATACCACAGGCTGGCCACACCAGCGAGGTAGAACAGAACATGGCGCAGTTTGTCCGCTTCGTCCCACTTGTTATGGGTGCTTACCCTGTCGTACGCCGTAAGCCATTCGTCAATGTCAGTGTCGTCCGCTCCAGTGTAGATAGGAGGGTCGCGGTGACGAGGTACTCCGGGCCACGCAGTGGGTGCGGGAGTAGGCGTTTGCTCGGAGGCCTCTTGGGGCATGGTAGATGGTAGGGTACGGGACCGGAGTTCCAGGATGATTCTGAGGTTACCCAGCACAATCCACCAATTCTAAAGGTGTTTATTCGGCAGAGCTTGGAGCAGCGCAGCGTCAACGGTCAGCGCAGTAACAGCTTCCAAGCACGAGAGCCCTTGCTGAGTGAGAGCGCTCGACCCACTAGCGTTTAGAGCCAGTAACGCTGTGTCCATTAGCGTGTCTCTCTTCTTCACTACAAAGTATCTTTTGAGTTCAGAAGTGTTCATTTGAGAGGGTTAATGGTAAGCAATCGCGTGTTCAACACCACTGCAGGAGACTCGCGCAACAGTTCTGACTCGGTGCGCGGAGACAGCGAGGAAAGTTGAGGAAACCTGGAACTGAATCGCCCCTCTGCTGGGAAAACATCCCGATGCCATGGAGTGCACCTTGCGCTGTGACCTTTGCGTCTCGAACTCTGCTTCGCATAAATTTGGGCTGTGATTCTGCATGATCGAACAGGTCTGCTGGGTTTGTTGGTTTTGTGGATGTGCGTAACTAATAAATTGAAATTCGTCCTTCAGCTGCAATGCTGCTTTGCCATTTCAGCTATCTGGAATAAAATTCATCCATTCATCCAGTCGCTGATAAAAAATATGTTTGTACCGAATGAAAGTCTTCAAATACAGTAATTTTCGGTCTTCCTTCAGCGTCCTTTGCCGAAAACCCCCTATTCCCCTGTGAATCGATCCCAACTTGAGCCTGTAGAGGCGCACGTGAAGCGCGGCGGGCTGTTTGAAGCTCGCTTCGCTTGCGTCATACGGTGTTGCACTTTCTCCACCGTGGGCCCCTACCTGTTAGCTCGTTCCTTCTTCCCGCGCCCTTCAGACCCAGGGCGGGACAGATGCCAACAGCTGCGAGAGGGGCTAATTCGGTCCTCTTCGAGAGCGGAATCAATGGGACGCCGCCAACGCCATCACATCGCTACCATCACCCGCGCCAGAAAGCACGTAGCCCTGCCCCTCTCACATGCCTGGCAAATGGCTTTTTCCGGGTGGACAGTTCGGGGCCTGTGCCATCTCTGGCGTGCTATATGGCGAGCGTCAGGTGGTGGACTGTGTAGAAGGACGTCCCCTGCTGGTGCCGCATGCCCATGCTGTATTTAGCAGATTATCATTATCCGGATAATCAAGCGAAAACAATTTTTCATTACAGAAAACTACCAAGCAGACTCCCCGAACCCCTATTAGCTCCGAGAACTTTTGAGTGGTGTCCACTATCTGGACTAGCAAATGATCGTCTACTAGCCAAATTCCGTGAGCCGCGATATTATGGTCAAACAAGTCTTAGTTTTCGAATTTGCACTTATCTTGTTATGAGGATTTCGTTCTTTCTTTTTTTTCTATAATAGACGACGTAAACATTAGTTAAGCGCAAAGATAGCAGCTGTGGATGCGGATTGGGTGGGACCTCGCGGCACAAGCCTCGCAATATGCGAAACAAATGCTGTCTGGTTCTTAATTTGTCGATTGGGCAAAATGTGTTTGTTACAGAGCTTAGCCTTATATTTTAATTTTGGTCTGCTATTTTTTTTATTATACTGCTTTGTCTCCCTTTCTCTTTGTAGCTTTATGTAGATGTAGCTTCTAATGTAAGTTGTTGTTTCTTTATGTCATTTCAATCTTTGTCACTCATTAGTGAGTTGCGAACACGTACTTTGTGGCCGTTGCTTCTCTTCGGGCCATCAGGCACTTTCAAGTGGCCTATGACCACTTTTCGCCTGTGACACCTCCAACATTTCTTGGTGGAAAATAAAGACTTGATTTGACTTGACTTGACTTGACTTGAGGGCACTTTTCATAGGTACTGGTATTAGCAATTTGCTTCCAATGTGCTCAAAATTCTTGTTAGATTTTGTATACGCGTACCAGTGGCGCACCGACGGGGGGGGGGGGGGGGGGGGGGGGGGGGGATTCGGGGTTGTAACCCCCCCCCCCCCTGAGGCCGATTTAACTCCCCCCCCCCCTTTTGTTTACCCTTTTCTTTCCTTACGTATTTGAGTGCTGCAACTAAGATGTAAGACGGGCAATCGTCTGCACACTCGCAAAAGCGCACTTTATTGACAATTTCCCGTGAAGAAATCGAAATTAGTGCTGTTTAGATGGTATTGGCAAACTGTCAACCCCCCCCTGGCCGAGATCCTGGGTGCGCTACTGACGCGTACTGCCTGTATAGCAAGCTCTTATTCATTCTGAGACAGAGCCTAGCTAACGGTATGTAACGCACGCGCAGCCAAAGTGGTGCAGAATGAGCACGTGGTGCATTTTAGTGCAATCCTGTGTAAGGCAGCGCAGAGTGAGCACAGTTTTCTCAGTGCAAGCTTCGACCCTAGCTTTTGTTTTCTACACCTCCTGCATTAGTGATAGATCTTACAAAGCTACCGAGCAAAAAATAATCATAATAATAATAAACTTCGACATCTGACTTCAGCACGAAACATTCTTTCTTCACTGGTAAATTCGACAGCTATGAAAACGTTCGGGCGAGGGAAATGGGAAGTAAATTTTAAAACTTGAGTGTGGCCGTCCGTTGACAATACTTCCAGATACGGCAGCTGTTTTCAGGCAAGAGTGTTCAACATATGCAGTTATTCGTTCTAAAGCTACCCGCAACACTCGTTATGAAAGTTGCCAAATTTGCTTGGTTAAATGAAGCATCACTTCATGAGTACTTCCAGCTAGAAGTATTTGAATTCATTGCGATCGGAGTTTTTGGCAACCAAAGATTGCCTGTCATCTTCCGCGATGCTCCCGCCCCACCATTCGCGGGGAGCACGTAATATAGTGGCCGCTTTATTTAATTGGTTTCCTTTTTAATTTGTTTTCGTTTTAATTTTTTTCGTATTGGTCCTTCTGTCATCATGTTCAATAAACATTTATTCTTCAGTCAATCATTATTAATTATTCAGAATGTCACATCCATGCACTACTTCAGATTCTGGCGCTTGATATATACTTAATAAACCCGAAGGCCCTCGCTCGCTTTACAGTTGATTACTAAAGGTATATTATATATGATTATGCCCAGAGGGCTATAGTTTCCCAATGTTACAACAGCACCGTAACACACAGCGTAGCGAGTGAAGGAAGCAGCCTGAGAATAGTGGCAGAAAACCATTGTTCCAATGACCACGCGACAGGCGTCAGTACAAAACAAGAAAAACAAGAGCGAGACGAAGTGCTCCCTCATCTGACAAAAGCGCGGATAATGCAAGTGGCGCTATATAGCAGCACCCCTATGCCATACACTCGGTTGCGCTTCGGGCTCATGGCAGATGCACCAGCAGTATACCTGGAGTTTCTCGCGTCTGTGTCACTCTTATAATGCGACCACTTCGGTGACTTTGTCGACCGGCCGGCACTCCGGGGCACCTTGCAGAGCGAACTTATCCTGCACCGTCGAAGCTTGCGCAAGTGCTTTACTGTCACGCGCACTCTGCAAAGTATTCCGACGCTTGTACCGCCTTCCGACCGTTCATCAGGACTCGACGCTTCTTTTTCTATATTTAGGCTTCCTGTGAGGACAACGCGAAAGCACTAATCCAAATAGTTGTATGCACGTGAAACAATATAACTGTAGCCCGATCCGTTTGGCGACAATCAAAACTGACAAGCGTTGTTTCTGGAAGTATTTCGTCTCAAGAGTACCTCTATCACTTTCGGCCAATTAGCCTAATATTTAATTTTTTTAAGTTGCAAAACTGTTACGGCTCTGCTAACACACGATATCTTCAAAGCAGATGCCTGCGCAGTGTTACATCGAGTACAACGTGAGTTACACCCAAAAGAACATATCGTTATTTCTGGGAGTTATTCTACGCACTCTTAAAACACAGGAGAGCGCGGAAGCTTATTGTGGCCTGAACTGAGTGAGATTCATCGACTTACCAGCCTTACATGTCCCTACCCTAGTTATGTGAATTTTCAGTAATCACGTGTTTAGTGGTAATTCTATGAACACATAATGACATCGCATTTTGCTATTAAATAATTGCGCTGTGGCAACTTTCCAACTCCACAAGTCCTTGCCTCTCCAGTACTTAACAAGGACAATAATTATCGCCCTTGTTAAGCCCCATTAAGTCTGATGTTGAAGAGTATTTCTATATTCTATTTAACCATATACGTTGCCCTTCGTATTTTTCATGATTGTTCACACTCACTCTCTGCTGCAACGTCGTCGGGTCCTCAAAATAAATAAATAAATAAATGTAATTTTAATACACCGGCGGCCTTCAACGCCACTCACAGCTATGAATGTACGCATTAGCGGCATTTACCGCCAAATGAATGCATATTTTGTTCCGGATCCGTCGTAGTGCTTACAGGGAGCACTTAGCTTAAGTTTCTATAGCCGAAGGTTAACGGCTACGGTAATTCGAAGGACGTGAAATGAAGGTCATTGTTAAGGCCGCTGTTCTCTGTAGGCAATGCGACTTTCTTGAGAACATTCGATGAGACCAGCATTACTCAGTCGCTATCCTCTTATAATAGTGCTGACCAAAAATTGTCTCTTTTAATGAGACAAATAGAATACGCCCGCCAAGTGACGCGTGGTTCCGGGCGTGTTAAGCAAGCTTCTTTGTTGCGCCATAGAAATCGAAGGTGGTGTTCACGTGGTATCACAAGCAAGTGAACTCATGTCACGCTTAGCAGAAATCCTATAGGACTAGCACCACTTTCTGTCCCAAAAAGATTCCACGATGTACGCCGGCGTGATGAAATGGTTTCCCGAAAGCCTCCCTCTAGTAGATCGGGACGAATTTAACTGCAACGCCAGTGCATCATTTAGCAGATTATGGAGACAGATCCCCCGGGGACAGATTATGGGGAAGAAACATTGTGCAAGTCTTCGAATGGGATACGCTCAGTGTACATGACTTCATTATTACGCCGCTTCAGTTGTGCGATTTCAACGTGTGCCATAAGTGAAAAGATAAAGAAGAAAGTTGATTAGGTAATTGTGAAAAAGCGGAACGGCGCTATCTGTGGCAGAGGATTTTCTTTAATATGTTTTAAATAAAAAAAGAACAAAATAATAGAACAGGTGACATGCAATCAGCGCGGTGAAGGGTTCTGTCCGCAATCTGCAGGCCACAACTAGCCAAAACGAAGAAACCGTGAACATAAAGAACAACGAACACATGCGGAGGGTGAACTCGGTGCAATGCGCTTATGGAGGTGTTCTGACTGAGCCCAGTGGTTCACTGTGGTGTCAAAGCACATTTAATCAATTTATCAACAAACAAACAAAAATCAACGAGCTGTAGTGTACAAAAAGATTTTGAGCAATTCGGTCCTCTGAGCTAAACTGCTGGTGAAATTTGACATAGAAACGTGGTAATAAATCACAGCAAACCACGGTATCGTATCTTTTTGTTCACTACCGTACACAAAGAGACATTATTAACACATATCGACGCGTTAACGTCGATATGTGTATCCCGCGTATCTATCGATATGCGTATCGTCGCATATATGTCGCCGTATATTGTGTAGCGTCGATACGTGTCCCGTGTATCCCTCGATATCCCGCGTATCTGTACGGTTTCGCATGAACGAAGAAAGCGCGGGTTTAACGTACTTGTGGCCCTCAGTACAACGACGCACTCGGTCGCCTATAGAGCAGAGAATCTGGGCGATGAAGCAGTTATGCCACTGTACCCTTGAAGAAATTGAAGACGCAATATGTCTCCTTTCCTGGTCGGTCGGATGTGCCGCGGACGCAACGGGTGGCTGGCGTGTCTTCCGTGCTTTTTTTCCCGGCCATTTCAGCGGCCATCGATTGATTTCCCGTGTTAACGCCCGGCGGTCTTTCCATTTCGTCCGCCGACAGGCGGCGGTCTTTGTTGTGCTGTCTGGTGCGTCTGCATTCGCCGAGGGGGGCCGCGCTTCCCGACCGTGCGAGAACGACGCCCCGTTCTCCTCGCAGTGCGGCGACCGGGCCTGGACGGCAGGCGCGCGGGGTCGAAAGGGCTCGGCCGCCGCCGCTTCCGTCCTCCTCGGCCACGCTCCCAGGGGCCTGTGTTCGCTGCGGCGACACTGGCTGGCTCTGTTGTCCCCCCCGTTGGGGGCAACCTCCGGGGCTGTCCCTTCGCGCCAGAGAACGCGCCTTCGAGGGGCACCTCAGCCGACCCCATCTGTGCGCTGGCTGAGCAGCAGCATTATTTTCATATGCACCAACAATTTACACTTCAGCGTTCAAATTGTTGATTTCTTACAGTGTGAGCGGATTGACTACTACATTGTCACTCGTTTCCTGTATGTGCATACAGTCTCTATGTTGTATCGTGCACCAATATCCATACCCTTGAAGTGCGAATAAGCGTATACCTGTGGTTATAAACACACCGTATTATCAGTCACTTTCTTTTTTCTCTGCTTCTTAAGAGTGAGTTTTAGCATTCAAGATGGTGACAACTCATTCAACAAAGGAAGAACGTCCCCTTCACGTGCAGCTGCTCGACCGCGAAACGAAACGCAGGAGTAATCACTTCTGGCCATCATCTCTAGCGGCACCACAGACCGTGTGGCTGTATGCTTGGCATGAGTTAGCTGAGCGTTACGTGCCTTCATCTGAAGCCATCAGCACCGACAGGGCGACAGACGAAGTTAGCCGCTTCCTGCTCTCGATCTCATTTTGTGCCGCACTCTCCCGCGCCGGCGAGTTACAAGCAGCCGGCGCTCTTTCTCTCTGCTCCGATCGCTCTTCTCTCTCTCTCAACCACCGCCGCCATCTCTCCCAGCGACAATCGGCTAGGCTTGGCTGCCGACGTCCGTGAACGGCTCGGGCTCTGCGTGGTGAGGCGGCGGCGGCGGCGTCGAGGAGCCACTTTCGAAAGCGTGTTTCGCCTCTCTCGGCTGGGCGTGGTAAGCTCCGGCGACAGTCTTTCGACGCAGCATCGGCGGCACCTTGCAGAGCGACGTCTCTGGATCCGCTCTTGTTTCATCTCGGCGCTTACGAGAGACGACTGCTAACTCTGCGGACGCTCCAGGGCTTCGCACCGAACGATACCCGGTGGCGCGTCGTGCCACGGCCGTGACATGGCGATCACGGCACACGACGCTCCTGCAGGATCTCCGAACGGCCAGATTCCTGACAGCGCGCAGGTGAGATGCACCGGACTCTCTTGCGCAGGCGGCGGCCCACGCAGCCGGCGCTCTCCGCCTAAGCTTGCGAGTGTAGTGAGCACTTCCGTACATGCTTCCGTGGTGCGCAGGGAAAAGGATCGAGCACTATGTCGAAATTAGACGATTATAACTGTGCAAGGGGCTGTGTCTACCTCGTCAGCTCGTTACTCGAAGTGGTTCAGTAGTTTGTGACGGAATGTATTTAGCGGTGTAGCGAGAAACTTTCTCGGGTCTTTTTATTTGCTTGATGCAGTAAAAACTATTTAGCAATTTTCTAAATAGATTTTACGGAAGTAACTTTTACAAGCCGTAACTGTACCATCGATTTCACGTTGAACCCGCAAGGGGTCGAAGCATATACCAAAACGAAGGCAGGATGCATATATACTGCTACTCGCGGGTGCCTTCTTGCAACCTATATCACTCGCTGTGTAGATAAATGTTTTACAAAACGTACGTAACGCAAGTGTCTATTGAACACCGTCCACACGAAGTAAGCTATTCGTCGATGCAGAGGCGACGCAAGTGATTCTCCTTACTAAACCTCTTCGTAAACTAAGAACGTTAGTCCGAAAGGAGTGTTGGATGCCTTACAACAGGTTGCAATGTACGCGGGCAACTGTTTCCAGCTGTCGATCTGCACGCTGTCTTTCGCCGCGTGCACAGATAACAGTGGTGCCTGCATTAGATCGAACGATTGGTCCTCGTTGCGAAAAGAAAAAAAAAAAAAAAAGCGCGACGATATTTCTTCGCATACATGAATTCTTTTCTGATACGGCAAGGAGACAGAGAATTATTTCTTGCCTATGAACGAACGAATACGTACACCCGTGAGCAAAAGTACACGGACCGGGGTTGCGCGATAAAGCCGATTTTTCCCTCTGCCTGTGAACGGAACTTGAAATTGAAGACTGCAGTTCAAACTTGGCATTGCGAACTTTTCCGTGTACTCGTCAATTCCAGTTTATGTTTGTTAATTACGATGAAATTCAGTTCTTTCGGCGACCCTGTGGTCCGTATAAAGTGCTCACGGGTGCACATGGCACGTAAACTCGCATCCGCGAAATGTCTTTGTGTTTTATGGAAACTATCGTTGGGTGGATTCACTGGGTTGTTCATAGCATCAAAAATGTGCGGCGTTCGCATGCGCACAACGAGCGAGGGCTTCGGCCACGCCTTCTTTGTCGCGCATGCTGGCCGTCAGAGCGATCGTCTTCCCGTTGCGCCGTTTGCATTACTGGCGGCAGGACGCTTCGTCGTCGCTCTCCTGTCGCGCGTTCGGTCGCGCAATCGCGCCGGGTACGGAGCTTCCCACAGCGCCGCGAGCGAGCGTGATCGATGTCATGTGAAGCGCACAGCAGGGACGTGACGGGCTTGAATGGGACAGATCCCGTTTCCTTCGTCGCGACGCTGCAGCTGAACTGTGATCGATAATTTCGCTATCGCAGCACATTCCACCCTGACCCCGCCCACTATTCTTCGTTTGTACTTTTTTCAATTCGAGCCATTTCCGGTGGTCGAATGAGAGCACGGAAAATTGCTTTATCAAGAGCGCAGCGTCTGTCCACAAAACACCTGGCGCCAACAGTTCAATCACTCCGGAGAGAGCGCGAACGCTGGAGCTTGCGCTCGTCAACGAGAAGCATTTGTCCAGTGCTCCTGCCTTCGATCTCTGGAAATCCTCATTAGGTGCCTTTGCCCTCAGCTGTCGTGCACAGAATCACTTTCCGCAACCGGCGCTTGTTCAGCTCACATGGGGAACGACTCTTAACACTGAGGCGGCCACTGGCTCTGCTCCTTTCGAATCGGTTCATCTTTCATGCCCTAAAGTGTACCTGTGAGTTCATTCACAAGCAACGCACTTGGAGCAACAATGTGACCGTGTGTATGTGTGTCTCCCCCCCCCCCCCCCCCCC